>NW_011889225.1:881422-909541 GCF_000151845.1 Pteropus vampyrus | reverse complement strand
CACTGCTAGAACTCGTCATTAGGTCAAATCCTAAACACTCAGATTTGATTATGTTCCAAGAAAGATTAAAGACAACCAGAAGGTTTTTCTAGGTTTTTGTTCGTCATTTAGTTAAACTATACATAGCTCACCCGCTCTCCAATTTCGGTTTGGTCTCCAAATGGCAGTAAGTCAATATCTGGCTGAAGAGAACAGGCATCTGTGACAGCTTTGTACCTTTAGGAGAAATTATTTTGAATTTTTAGAACACTATTAATATACTGCCCATAAATTAAGTCCCAGATTCAGTATCTTGGAAGCTGAAATACAACATCTATTGAACAATATTTATTGAACAATTTTATATATTAGCCTCTACACTAGGTTTGTAGAAAAAGATAAATAGGTATTAGTTCCCATGATTACAAAACTAGTGATTGGAACACAAGACTGATATAGAAACATATAATAAAAATGTACCTTGTTAGGTGCTCTAGCAGAGGGAGGTAAAAAGTGCTCCTAGAATACATAGGAAGAAATGACTGACCACTCTGAGAAGATGGTAACGTCTTTGTAGAGGAAGCAATGTATAAATCGTATCCAGAAAGATGAGTCATAATTAGCCAGGAAGAAAATGAGGGAAAGGAAGCTTTAAAAATTGCACAAAAGTGAAAGAGTTCACGGTGCCTACGAGGGACAACAGGAAGTTCACCAGGACGAAGGCACAGGTCATGGGTGGGTGTCTGTGTGTACTGTCATGCGTGCTGAAGCAGGGAGAAATGGAAGAGGATGAGGACTGACAGTACTCGACTTGCTCTAAGGCTGGGACTGTAAATCGGATGGACTGATAGTTTAGGGAAGCATAGAGATTGAAAGTGCTGGGAAAAATATCAATGCTTTAATTTTCTCAATCACCTAGTCTTAAAATTTTCAAGTCATTCTTGATTCTTCTCCCTTTTCTCCCTGCTTTTATTTGTCCATCCTTGTTCTAGAACAATTTTCTGTCTACCGCCTCTTTCCATTTCTATAGCATTCCATGCCTGGATAATTGTTCCAACAAACTTCTAAATATCTCCCTGCTCCTAATTCAGATTCATCTCATATATATCCGTCATTATACTGCCAGATTAAACATCACATCTACCTTATTATTTACCTTACTAAAACATGCTATGCCTCCCCAGAATGTACACAATTACAACCAGTTGGCTTTTAAGGCCCTTCACTACCTTGTCTCAGCCTTCCTTTACAATCCAGTTTCCCACTGTCAATATCCCCAAATATCTCTCCGTCTGGTTTCTTTCCAAGCCCGAACGACACCCTGTCATTTAGGTTCTTCCTCCCACACTGTTTCCTGTTCCTGTCCCCTTCTTCATGCCCCTCCTTTGACCTAATTCTTTTTAACTTTTAACCCAGCTTAGAGTTGTAAGACCCACCTTTCTGAGAGTGGTTTAAAGAAAGAGTCATATCTTTGTACATTCCACTGATACTTAAAAGATGGATGAAAGGTAGCATATTCTGGCTGCTTCCAGTCACTAGATCTCTCAGATCCCACAGTTTACCTCTTCTTTCCACAGTAAACCCTCCTTCTGCTCCTTACTTGGGTTTTTCCTTCTGCTTATCAAGAATCTCAACACTACTACTACCACCACCACCCTTCCTCACCTCACACACACATACATACACACTTCATTTTAGGTTGTTTAGTTTTAGTGTACAAATTGTCCTCAGCAAGTGTACAGAATGGACTTAAACTTCCAATGAGGCATCTCTTAAAAGAGTTGAATCAAAAGACCTGCTGATGAGATTGGAAGTAGGGCAAGCAAGGGAGGAAATGAAGTCCTGATGTAAAGATTCCAGACACCATGGACCAAACACAGGATAAGGAATAGTTGCTCGTTTTAGTTCTAAATTTTATACATTCAAAGTTACCTCTGCTTGTTGAAAGGACTTCCAAAAGTAATATTTTCTTCTACTGTAGCATTTAGTAGCCAAGGCTTTTGAGCTGCATAAGCCACGGAATACCTGCTCCTACTGTAAAATGAACAAGAAAAACAAAACACCAAAATTATGCAAGGGTACTATGCTGCACGTGTATTTTAGCATAATTAAATAAAACAAAAGTTGATAAAATGTCTCATATACAGAAATAGAAAACTTCTAAAAGAGAACATTTTAACAACCGCCAACCTGATTAACTGTTAAATATTCCACCTAAATTAGAAGGATTAGAATTTAATCAAAATGTCACACGATGTGGAAAATTTGATTTTACTGTGCTAACGTAATGTTTTAAGGTAGAAACTATTAGTTGAAATTTTATTTTTTAAAATGAGTATAATTTTTTAAATAATTTGAGGAGTGATAAAATTCACTCATAGCCACAGATATTTTACTTTATATAACTATGAATTTAGTGCGCAGACCTTAAAAAAGATGTGAATTGATACTATAATTATAGTGTATATTTGTGGCTTAATAACATCTACAGATTTTAAGATAATATGTAAATATTTCAAAACAAAGAATAATGTCTTGAGGAATCCATTTTAATACTGAAATTACACAACTAAAACTACATAGTTCAATACATATTGAAATAGTTTTCACTAAAATGATAACCTCCTACCCCCATATTTTTGGTTTACAAATTCTAGCAGATGTCTATATGTGAGACTTAACTTGCAGTAATAGGTAAAATGCGTGTGAGCTGAAGATAAAGAAGATGATGAGACTGGAGCAGGGAAGGGGTCAGCTTAAAAATCCTACTTCCATAGTTAGTTCATCATCTGTAAGTACTAATTAAGGAATTAAGGTTAAAAGAGAGTAAGGTTAAGAAAAAGAGTAGTTAGAAATGCGTAGTGATCATCCTGAAACATTATATCTAGGAGTTTAGAAGACATGATAATATATAGTATTATCATGATCTAGTGATCTCTTAGATAACCATATGTCCAATAAAACAGTGGTTCCCAACTTCTGACATGTCTGCTTTCCCTTCCCCCAAGTCTTTTACGATTTTTTTCTTTTTTAAATACATGACACACTTGGCTCTCCATCTCTACCTTAATCACAGGTTCCATCACTGTTTAACTCATAAACAATATACATATTAATTTTTGTACTTTTATTTTATGAAATCCCAAACCCAATACATTAAGAACAGAACTGAGTTTCAGCCAAAGTTGAGACATAAGTGAGAGAAAAACGACTAACACAGTGGGCCATTTTGTTTGGCAGATTAATTCTTTTAGCAGCCTGCAAATGTTGAGAACCACTGCTACTGGAAATATACTGGCACATTTTAATAAATAACTTTATACATCATCAGAATGAACAAAATGACTAGGAGTAAGAGATTGAGTATCAAGTAAAGTCTGAGGAAGGAAGTTATTCTTATTAAATGCAGATTAAAATAGAAATAATACCTTCTGGTTGCTTCAAAAGAAGGTTCAGATTCATTTACACTGCAAGTATGGCAAACAATTTTCATTAATTATGAAATGTAAATATGACTAGCTTCACATAGGTAAAAGATAAAATAAACATTGGACATTAAATAGGTATGTTTCCCAAATGGTTTTTGATATTAATTTCAAAGATAAATAGGGTCAATTACATTCTTTTTTTATGTCTTCACTGGCTAAGAAATAATTAGTATGCTTTCAAAAGATAGATAGCACTGTATATTTTCATACAAAATTTGGGTTCATACAATGACATGGGTTCTAACTCCAAGTCTGCTCCAATTAGTTGTATAAATTTAGATAATCTCTTTAGAATATTTCCATAGTTTTTAAAAGAATTCAGAATCTCCAAGTCCTCCTTACCTTTAAAATTCAAATTTAATCTATTTAAACTACTTAGCTACCCTAACGTATGAGAGGAAGAAATACTTTTGGAGCTCTAAACTTGAAAGGTTTAAAACACAGCCTAACTCTTAAGGAACTGGGAAGAAAGACATATTCACAATAGGTCAAACTGAAACATTTAGGTATAAAAACTGATTGATACAATTTTTGTAAAAAGAGGTGTTTGACTAACTAAATTGAGATATATCTATATTATGGGGAAAATACCTGAAGACCTATTTATTTTATTTTTCTAAAGTTTAATAATTCAGTTGAATTTCATCATTCTCAAAGAACTGAATTCAAAAACCACACACAGAATTAAAGCCTATAGGCACTCCAAAATAGATCCTATTTGAATTTGAAAAGCATCATAAACTTTTGTGGAGAAAATTTACCAAAGCACTATACCTGGTGATATTTGGCTTAGTTACTAATGGTAAGATTTTACAACTGCAAATTACTAATGACATCTTGGAATGGTTAATAGAGGCAGGAAGAAACGATCTCAGACTAAAAATTCCCTCTCAATAATGATTATTTCCTGATTTAAATTACTCATAAAAAAATAAAGTAATAATATACAATTTCCCAAGTAATATTTCCCACACAATATGCTTTAGATGCCAAGAAATTTGGATTTTTTTTAGTGATAAAAAGCCAATAAATGACCTCAATGATTTTGTTAAACTGAGGAAGAGAAAGCACAGAGGAGGAAAGCAGATATGTGGCAGAAATTAATGGATTAATTTGCCTGCTGGCCATCCAGGTGTAAATGGCTGTTAGACATGTGGAAAGCCCATCAGACATTTGAAAATGTCAGCCCAAACTGCAAACAGAAATTTGGAAGTCATCAATTTATTCAATTAATATTGATTAAATTCCAACTCTACTTATTCAATATTCATTTAAAAAAAATTTATTGATCACTACTCAGTGCCAAAATACTAGGGACACAGTAAACAAGGAAAACTCATTCTTTTCTTCATGCTGATTTCTGTTTTGTGGGAGTGTGACAGGGAATAAACATCATAAAAAGTGAAGTAAAGGCTGATATTAGTGCATAAAAGACCCCCAAGGGTAAAAATAAAGTTGATGCCAAAGTAATAAGTAAGAGTGTGCTAGATGAAAAAAAAAAAAAAAAAAAAAGGTGAAGAGTATTCCAGACTAGATAAAATATATATTGAACGGCATTGAGGTATCCTGGTCATAGACGAAACATATGAAAATTCAGCATGGATGAAATGAGTATACATAGTGAGTGAAAAAAAGTACTTGGTGAACTTAAAAAGTATGCATGGCCAGATAATAAAAGGGCTCTTAAACCATTTTACAGAGTTTGAAATTTTCCTCAGAGCAATGGAAAATCACTGAAGGGGTTTAAATAAGAGAGGTTTGTTTTAGAAATATCACTCTGATTGCAGAATGCAATTAGTGAATCAGAGAGAGCAAGATTGGAGGTAATATAGATACCACTGGAGTCTGTCAGAGTCACAGAGATAAGAACGTGATGCCCTGAATTAGGGTAATGGTGAATGAATGAAAAGAAGTGGACATATTCGAAGATACCTAAGATTGCGTGACTGACAAGATGAGAGGCAGGAAGGAGAGGAAGGAGTCAAGGACATGGAACAAGAAAGAGGAAGTACACATGGTGGGAGAAGATAGTGAATTCAGTAGCAGTCACGTTCAGTTTGAGGTACATAAGGAATACCCAAATGACTACGGTGAGGAATCAGAATATGAAGCTCAAGAGAGATCTGGTAAATGAATGAAGACTTTGAGGGTGACTTGACTTCATGATATATGCCTTAGATACCAAAGAGTTTGGATTCCACTCTTTATTAATGTAAGGTCAAAAAATGGCTTCAACAATTCTAGTTTGTTTCATAAGCAAATAAAGGAATAGGAGCAGACAGGAAACTAAAGTTATAGGAAGCTATGATTGCCTACCGAGTATAAAGGCAGAAAAGAAGGGGACAAAGACAGAATCCTGTAAAACATCACTATTGCCCAGATGCCTGAGGAAGAGAAATCTGCAGAAAGGACCAAGAGGAGTGGGAAAAAGTTTTAAGAGGTAAACTGAACTGTGAGTTTTCCTGAAAACTAACCAAGGAGACCTTTTAAAAAAGAAAAGTGTGAGCAACAGTGTTAAGAGGCCAGGAGGTCAAGAAAGATAATGATCAAAAAGTTCCCAATAAACTTAACACCTAGGATACAACTGCCAGATTTGATAAAAATAGTTTCAGTGGAGTGGTAGAGGTAGAAACCTGACTGCAATTGACTGAGATAAAAGTGGAATAAGAGGAATTAGAGTAAATGACTGAAGTCTTTTTTTTTTTTATCTACAAAAGGAACGGAATATGGCAGTAGTTGTGAGTTGAGATGAGAGAGAGAGACAGAAGAAGAGAGAGAGAAGTGGAGAGAGAGATAAAGAGATAGAGAGGAACAGAGAGACGAGAATTATGTTTTTCTACAAATAAAAATGGGAAAGAACCAGGGGCTAGGTACGATATGAAACAAATAAAGACAAAAAGACCAAATACTTTGGCTTTAAGGTGTCCCAGTCTAGTGAGAAGACCAATCCACATTACTCATTTGAACAAAGTGCAGAGGGACCAGAAGAGAAAGTACATTTCAATCCATCTGGGAGAATAAGAGGCTTTGTCAAAGAGATAAAATCTACGTTGACACTAGAAACAAGGGTGAGGCTACCAATCTGGCAGGACATCAGACACCTAGTACATGCCTTTAAGAACTACCTGCACTTCAGAGCTACTGGAACACAATAGTAAAAGTGGGTGGAATAGCAGGACCTGAATTTAAAATGTTAAGAACCAGATCATGAAAGGCCCTGATATGGTATGCATAGGCCTTTGGAATATTTCTTTTTTTATATAATAAAAAAATTATAAGCAAAGGGAAGTAATTAGATTTGCGCATGTAAAAAGAGTAAACTTTGCAATGGTAGGAAGAAAGGCGAGGGAGTTATTAGAGTGAGTAGTTCACATAAATGATAAGTACTTGAACTAGGGATATTAAAGTAAACATAGAAATGTAAGGACAGACATAAGCAAAGTAATTGGTTGGATTCTGTAGGCAATAGAGAAAAGAATATAAATTGAACTTTGATCTCTGTTCTCTTGGTAGAGGTGTGTCCCCACCCCCTGAAATCAGTTGGTAGGCTTGGGGGCTTGGGGGCCTACCAACTGATTTCAGGGGGTGGGGACACACCTCTACCAAGATATAGGAGAAACAGGTTTTGGAGATATGAGAGATGAATTCAGTTTGTATTTGTTCAATTTGCAGCTTGTATAAGACTTTTTGGAGGAGCTGTTAGGTCGTCAGAAGAAAGATCTTGGCCAGAAATATACATTAGTTTGTTTTAGTACAGAATAGCTGAAATCAAGGACATAAAATTTAAGGACTGAAGTAAAGAATGAAGATACGACAGTAGACTGCAGAAAGATTGAAGGAGAATTAGAATATTCTTCCCCACCTTCCATCTCCATTTCTATTGCATCTCCTAACTTTCTGACTCATTAATTTTGGCTTATCCTTAAAATGCATGTTCAAATATCAGTCATTTATTCACCCTCGTAAAAAAGCCTTTGTTGCCTCAGGTCACCTATTATTTTTTTCTTATAAAACACTGTACTTCTTTTTCCTGGCATTTATAAAATTTTAACCAAATAATTAATTATGAAATTATTTTCTTGTTTCCTTATGGCCTTTTCTTCTAACAGTAAGCTTCATGAAAATAGGGGCCAGTTTCCCTTGTTCAGTTATCTACCCCCAACAACTAAAACAATGGTTGCATGATATAGGTGTGCAATACATGTTTTTAATAAATGAATACATGGAAGTGTTATGAACACCAAGAAATGAGTTGGTTTCAAGGAGTCATCAGTGGTGAATATTTTCAAGTTAAATAGGATTAAGAACAAATTATCACGATTCAGCATTTAGGCAGTCATTGGTGAGAACTTTTCAGCCAGATGCAATTCATTGAGTAAAAGGGAAGTAAAGAAGTTAAGTATGAGCAGACTCTTCTTTTAAAAAGAAAAATGCTCCAGCTGTTTGAGGGATAAGCAAGACCATTTTTTTAATGAAGTGTAATGGAATGTGGAGAGCCAGGAATTAAAAACTTCTATAAGAAAGAGCATTAATTAATGTAATAGTGTCTTGAATTAAATAAGACACCATATTTCTTCATTTCTGAAGACTTCTCCTTGCAAAATTTCTGTATATCTTTCTTTAAGAGTAAAAGTTAAATATCAAATATTAGTTTCAGAGGAAAGAAGAAAAGATAGATATATATCCATTTGTAGGTAGTCATCTTTCATAAACAAAAAACATTATCCTACTCTTTCACTAACATTTTCCATGAATAATGATGTAGTTCTTAGCTTCTAGAGACCACCTACTCCAACTCTTTCACATAGCAATGTTTAATCAAATTCATTTGTGGAAGTTTATTTTTTCTCTTACCAAATAGTTATCTGTGAATTCTAACACCGGGTCTTATTTGAAAATCTTATATATGAAAATAAATCACTGGATCCATCTTTCAGTGTAGTAGTGAAGGCAACAAGAGAAAGCAAAGAAGTCAGATGGAAAATCCTCTTTCGGAAAATGGCATAAAATTTCACTTCTGCATGCAGGATGTATGTGTATTTTCCTTCGAGAGTAAAAGTTAAACTTGGTATTATAGCAACTTCCTGGAATCACAGTTGATACCTCATGGAATGGGAAAGAGTGACTTTTGCAAGCTTAAAATAGAAACACTATTTTGAAGAAGGGGAGCTAGATGTAGACACAAACATGTTATATTCTGTCTCATCTAGGAAAGCTGATTGGATGTGTTTTAATTCCTTCATGCCGGCAAAGTCTCATGAAAAGGAGTAACTTCTCAACTTCACCACTCTTAAAAGAATTGAGACATGGTTATAAAGCTAATTACACCAGAAATTAGAAGATAGAACACCAGGACAGATGGGGCCTGATAATAGGCTGGTCAATGGCACAGGCAAGAGGGAAAGGAAAAGAAAGGAAAACCAAAGATAAATGGCGGCTCCGTCTCACATAATTACCACAATTATTCTGCATCCTGGACTTCCCCACTGGAACTACCTATCAGGTTAAGCATCTTAGTTCTAGCTCCTCAAATATCAGAAGAAATTATTCTTTATCATGACAACTAGAAAAGGACAATTTCAGTCAGGCAGAACATTTGCTTTTCAACAAATATAAACCATGCCTAGATGCAGGAATAAGAACTCTGGCATTGTGACATTTTTGGAGCATATTTTAGACTTCCTCCTCTCTCTCATTTTTCTCTTCTGAATCTACAAGATGTCAGATTAGGTCAAAAGTAGCAATTTCCAAGGAAACATCTGTAGATGTCTTTGATGTACACAGGTTCTACCATGCAGGTGTGTCCTTGGTTAGCAGCAGTGCCTTCTCTCCTGCCCAAAGCAAATATTATCACTGCAATAGGACAGAGTACTTTACTGAACTTTGCTCATGCCAGTCTATGAGGATACATTTAAAAATAAAATTTATGCAACTAGAGATACATGCAATGGTGAAATGATGACAGCAAGGCATTTGGTGCCTTATCATAGCACTTTATCATTTGGGCTTTCTTATTTTTTTGAGCTTTAAAAAATATCAAACAATTTAGTCTGCTAAAATAAAGTACTCCTTAGCATTTGCACATCATCAGCCTATCAATATTGATAATTTCTAAATTAGTTTTGTTCTAATTACATTTATATGCCTTTCCTCATTGAACACAACAGTTTTTTTTCCAGAATGAAGAATAATCATAAATAACTCTTTAAAAGGTCAGAATTTTTTAAATATTCCTTATCTGAAAATATGTTTTATCATATGTTAAGGATATCATGGAAGAAAACTAAGAAATTCTTATAATTAAAGAAAAATGGAATTTGTGTTAGCTTACCCAATCTCTCAGA
Source organism: Pteropus vampyrus (assembly GCF_000151845.1). NCBI lineage: Eukaryota > Metazoa > Chordata > Mammalia > Chiroptera > Pteropodidae > Pteropus > Pteropus vampyrus. The sequence continues at coordinate 899,730 of NW_011889225.1, read as the reverse complement.
GGCTGACTTAGTTTGTAAGTTGTGTTTGTACCAGAGCCAACATAAACATTTTTTTAAAGAAAATCTTAGTCCTTCTGCCATTAAGAAATGGAATGATTGTCTATTAAGGCAAGTGTTCATATAGATGATTTTTAAATTATGGAGACTTTATAACTACTTAGAATCATCTTAAATCCTTTCTCACACCTTAACCCTATTTGTCTCTTTCCCTAAGAGGTAATCTTTTACTAGCTTTTTAAAATTAAGATCTATTGGAGAGATTCCTTTCCTATTTCTTTCCAAAAAAAATCTTAACTTCTACTGAGTAAATGTATGTTTTTACCTTTGTTAATCTCTTTGCCTAGCTTTCATGAAGCTCAGAGTAGAATTTGCAGCCCATATTTTATAAATATGTAGGACTTCAGTGCATGTGTTCCATATTTCAAATTATTATTTAAACCTTATTTTCTTTCTTGATATCTTTATTTTCAAGCTTTATTATACTACATTATTTTAAATAAAATAATTCACAACCTTTACAAAATGAGATAGGATATCTTGCTTAAGCACTCAAGAAAATAACTAGATTGTGTAAAATATTTTCCTAATTTCCATATCATTTATTTATCCATTATCAAAATGATAATGTTTATTAATGATAATATTGGGTCACTATGGGTCAATATGACCCAAGTGAAGCCAAGGGAAAAAAAATCTTTAACACTAGAGATGACTAGATGAGAATGTCTTAGCAGCATAAAAATTAAATCTCAAGCTTTTCTGTTACTGTCTCTATTGTTTCTCTCAGTTTTAATGATAGTAAAACAAAGTAAAAACAAAACCCAGATGATTTGATTATGGTTCCACACGTCACGCAATATAACTTAATTTGGGAAAACCTACTTCTTAAAACCTACAGTTATCCAAAATGGAAGGTGATAGTGACAGGGCAAACACTGCCTGGTGCCTGGTCTTAGTGATCAACAGGAACTTGTCATGAAGCAAACTGCAAGTAGCAATTATTTATCGAGCTTTCTGCTGATATTCATTAAATAGTTTCATGTCTACTATATGTTAAATTTTCCCAATGGGAACAAAATGTACACTCAACATTTCTAAGCCTCCTTCTTTCAACAATGATACCAAAAAAAGAATTTACAATTCTATTGTTTCCAGTTTGAATTTTACATATAAGCATTTCTTTCTCTTAATTGGAGTTTAAAACAGAATCTGTTCTTAAAATGACCTTAAATAGTTTTTACTCATTCTTGAGAGATGTCTATGTATGTGAACAGCAGACTAAGCCATAGAAGAATTCACAACGGTAGGTATGACATATTAAAGAACATATGTAGGTCTAGAGCAAGATTTCCTAACTTGGCACAAATGACATTTGAGAACAAATAATTTCCTTGTTGTGAAGGAGTGAGGGCTGTCCTGTGCATCGTAGATCATTTAGCATCATCCCTGGACTGTTACAAAGGGGAATTAGGCTACTACTGACCAACTAGATCAGTAGCAGCCTAATTCCCCTTTGTAACAGTCAAGAACATCTCCAGACATTGCCTAATGCCCCCCAAATTATACCTGATTGAGAACAACTGGTCTACAGTCCAATTTCTTAGAAAAGCTGTAACCAATTTCTTCATAAACTGTTTATGGGGAGTCTACTAAATAGGTAATACGGTTCTGAGTCACTTTATTACCGCAATGGGCTTTGAAGATGCCAGGCCAACCATTCAAATACCAGAACCATGTTAGATTCCTTCTTTTGTCATGCCTTTAGGATTGCACAACACACCAATCTGACCTTTCCATATCTCTAACTAGATAATTCTAGTGTCTAGTTTAAATTGGGTGTAAAGAGAAATGGTTGATTTCTCAGACACTTATGAAGATTCTAGAAAAAATTATTTGATATTTCTTCTCTAAACACTGAATCATTAAGGCTCTGTTTGCATTTAAGCTGTATACATAATACAAGTTTTTCATAACTTCTCTTATTACAACATGAATTTTTTAATTATTCCTTTGAGTGTTATTCATTTAACTTTAAAAATCTACCTTTGCAATCTCAATCTTACTTTTATCTCAGCAACATACTACTTTATACTATCATAACCTCTATAAAATTGCTTTATAATTCTTAATTTATGACATCTACGGTTTCCACTACTTTAAACAAACAAATAAAAGCTGTGCTCATTTCTGACAAGGCCCTCAGATTCCTAACACAAAAATCTATTGCTCTAATTTCTTCCCTTGGAAAAATCATGAGATGTGTGACAGGGCAATAGAAACCAATTTAAAACATACATACTTGCTCCAATGAACTTTTCCTTCCAGTGTCTGCATCTCACCAAGGATGGCAAGGAGAAGAGAGGACTTCCCACATCCCACTTGGCCCACAATCATGGTTAACTGACCTAGAGAAATGAACGAAGGATAATAACAGAATGAGATGGAATTCTCTTGGTAAAATAATACCAAAATACATTTAGAAAAGGCTGATGTTTTACAATCAAAGGTCAAGTTTTGGTCTCTAGCAATAAGATATTCTGTGATACATAAGTGTTTTTGAAAAAGTAAAGAAAAATTAAAAGATATAGATCTGACTTATTTTTTTTTCAAACTAAGAGACTAGATGGCATTAATGAACAGAGCAAGAAAAATTACTTAAATCATCTAGATTAGTTTTAACTTTATTATTAAATTTATTCAGGAGAAAAGGGCAGTTTTGACTAAAATTGATAATTGGGATAAAAGTGATTTGGTCTGTTACTAAGACATCTTCTCCAATCTCTTACTTTGAGTTGCATGTATAATAAAAAAGTCCCAAGCTACTGACCATCAGGCAAGGTCAAAAAATATTTCTATTCAATTATCCAGATATTTTAAATAAAAATTATTGAGTATTTCAGCCTTAAATGCCCTGAAAACTTTATCAGCCTTCCTGAGGAATTAAAAAATAGTAATTTGCTCATATACTCTTTCTTTAAATCCCTTCTCAAACAAAATGAGAATTCAATTACTCCATTACTTAAATGAGACAAATCAACAAATGAACTGATCACAGTTAATCTGAACAGTAAATAACTTGTTCAAAGGTCTACACTCAGTAGTGGAAGGCAAATCTTATCATTTCCAGTCATTTCCACAGTGATACAATGGCTCATGAGCTCCATGATGCAAATAAGTAATTATAAATAATGTTTAAGTCTTTAAAAAGTTTTTCTTTTTGCTAGGCTCCATCATCTTAAAAATCTGTGGTTGTGATAATTAACCATTATAAAAACTAGTAACAAATGAGTCTTACCTGTTGGAATTCTAATATCTATATTGGATAATGTAGCTAAACCACTGCCCCATGAAAAGTACCCATTTGTGACCTAGAAAATAAGAATTAAAAAATTAAATTATAAAATTATGTAAATATGTGATGTTAAAGAATAGTTCTAATTAAAATAAATTTTCTTTTTAAGGCACTGAATTTCAAGACAGAGTAGAATGCACAGTAGTAAAATTCTAATTTAGAGTTATAACTATTTAAGAGATATAAATAAAAACAAAAGAGAACGGAAGTAAAAAGAGGGTCTTCAACTTAGTCATATGATGTAGAATTCTAAAAATTACAATTTTCTCTAGAAATTTAGAATTACTGGGCCATTTACATGTGAGCATTCTTAAAAAGCAATCATCCCAAATATTTTCTGGTGTAATCCCTACATTGATTATTTTTTTCATTGCTGGGCAATTCCCAGAATCCTGGTGATGCAAAGAACAGAAATAATTGCAAATTATTCCAACCAAATGACTCTGTTAGCTGAGAAGGAAGGTTTTTATAAGAAATGAGTTTCTTGAACTATATGTATTTACTACTATTCATTGAACCTAAAAGAAAAATTTTTTTAAAGAAAGAGTAAAGAGGAGAGAGGAATAAAGCACAGAAATCAGGCAGCATTGCTTGGCACTATAAACCTCAACAACAAGAAAAGATCACAAGACCTTAGAATCATCCAAAGCAATCTATTTGTTTTAATAGGCTTCAAGTGGACTTGGTAGCTTTAATAGTTAAAAAATGGAAAATGAAAGAGGTTAAAAACCCAAAGACAGGGAGCATGAATAGAGACAGATGAGGGAAGGGAAGGTGCCTGGAAAATTAAAGGAAATTAAAGTAAGGATATACCTTGCTCATAAATTAATAATATTTTGTTTTAAAATCACAAATGATGAACATTTGTTTAGGAATAAGCACATTATTGTTTAGGAATTTTGCTGAATAGAGTGGTGATGTCTAAGTAAATATGGCCCTTAAAGCTCTTGATAAAATGAACAACTTAGAGTGAAAAGTCACTTTATTAAATGAGTAAATAAACCGTGGACATAAGTACAATACTAGACTGTGTGGGCTAAGTAACAAGCAGAGGGACAGAAAATAAGTGCAATAGCAGTTCAGAAAGAAAATCATTTATGTCTGAAATGGGTAAAAAAAAACAAAACTTTTTGCAAGAGGAGGCCTTTTAACTAGTTTTGGAAGAGATATTGAATTTCAATGAAGGCATTTCTGGGTAAAGAACTACGATAAGAACATGTTATGGAAATAATGAATAGAGGTAGCTGGGATGGGGGTTTAAGATATTGTGGTTAAATGACTATTAATGCTCAAAGAAATTGTACAGCCTCAGAAGATGAGGATCCCTCTTTCTTTGAGAGAGTAAACAAGGAGGCTAATATAATGGGTTTGGAAGAGGGCCAGCATGGAACTGAGAGAAACCCTACATGACAACTTTTACATTTTCTGTGAACTAGAAGTGAAGGTTATCTTCAGAAAGAGGCAGCAAAAAGAGAGACTGAAGGAGGTGGAAAGAGAGTAATGACAGTTAAAAAACTACTGTAAGTTATGGAAAATAGTGCTGATGAGAAGCATGCAAAAGGATTGCCAAGAACTACTGAGAGTCAGCTGAGGTTGGAGATGATAAATCTGTGGCTATGCCGATTTGTACCATTGTGTCATTTTCTCCATAGTACTCAGCAGCCTGGTTATAAGAGCGTAGAAGGCATGAGGTTGGATTGCTTACAGAAAGGTGCTGAAGGACTGGGAGAAAAGGAAGAGGGCTCAAGTTACTGGAGGTTTCAATGAAGTTAAAAAATAATAACAGCAAAGGTGAAGGCCTAAGAGAGCTGGAGGGTAGGATTTGATGTAAGTGATTGGCTGGTACTATAGAGTTTAAGATTTCAAAAGAGCAGTAGTTCCAAGTGGTAGCCAAGTGTGAACATAGGTGAGGTTGTGGAAATGGAGTAGTGGTAGATTAAGCATTTCTCGGCTAGGATACTAGATAGGCTGTGCATTTGGAAGTTTAAATCACAGCATGTGTGGCATCAACTAAGGTAGAAAGATGAACTAGAAAACAGGTATCCACATCTTCAATGAAGGTGAGTGAGTGCAGCTAACATATAAATCTTTGCAAAGATTCATAAAATGAGAGGCACAAAAATGATCATCATAGCATGATTTGTGATAGAAGATGGAGGCAAATCTAGTGTTTATCGCTAGAAGAATAAGTAAAATGCAGTGATGCATACTACAGAATAGAGTAGTGCAGGTAGAAGGAACAAACCATCACAAAACATTTCAGTAAACTGAAAGCACATAGATGCTCCTGACAACACTACTTATTTTACAGGGATATAAGTATAAGTGCATATATCAAGCACAGAGCTGGTACCACAATGTGGAAGGGATGAGGGGAATAGGAGTAAGGATCAGAGATAAGGAGAAAGAATGAACTAAAATGTAAAGGCAGGAGCCAGACAGGAAAAAAAGTTACTTATTGTATTATGCCATTCCTATGAAATATCCAGAACAGGTAGATCCATGGAGATAGAAATCAGATTGGCAGTTGCCTGAGGTAAAAGAAAGGGAGAAATGAGGAGTGACTGTTTAATGGATATGGGTTTTCCTTTGGGGTTATTAAAAAAAATACTTTGCAGCGAGGTAGAAGTGGTGGTTGCACCACACTGAATGTACTAAATATCACTGAATTGTTCACTTTAAAGTGGTTATTTTTATGCTATGTGAATTTCCCAATTAAAAATTTTTTTTTTTAATTTAAAAGCAGGGCCTTACACAGATCATTATCCATTTCCTTCTGCTGATAATAGGTAAAAATGCTAAATAAAATTTAGTCTGCAAAAAATTTCAGTAAAGAAAGGAGTAAAGATATGTCAAGTCAAAGTACACAGAAGAGTACGACAAATTCAGAGATGTTGAAACTCTGAATCACCTAAGCCTCTTCTCCTCAAAAAGCCAAGAATAGCAGAAAACAGAAAGGTGTAAGAACTTGTCCTAAAAGATGTCAATGCTAACTAGAAAGTTATAATGATCCTAATAGTGGAATATTAGGCAAATAAATCAGAGAAAAATAAACGAAAGCCAGCCATCAACACAGAAATATAAAGATCCCTGACATGTGACTGGGACTGTGCTGAAGGTCAGTGGGGACAGTGATCAATACTCAAGGCTAGGACACCCGAATATCATATTAAAAATTAAATTTACTGCATTTACTACTAAATGTAGTAAAATTACTACTGCTAAATTTACTACTGCTAAATTGATAACTAAGATATCGATTACTGATTTCCCTATTAAATGCCATTCCTACTTCATATCAAACACAAAAAGTGACTCAAGGTCAATTAAAGAACTAAAAATTAAATGTATAGCTTCAAAGATCTTAGGAGCTAATATAGAATACTTCATGACCTCCAGTAAGAAATGTTTTCTTAAATAAGATGAAAAACAAAGCATCATCCATAAAGGAAAAGTTATGTAAACTAGATTACATTAAAATTAACAACTTCTAATACCGTAAAGAGAGTGAAAAGCTAAGCTTGGAGTGGGAGAATTTTGTAACATATATACCTGCTAAAGAAGTAGTACTCAGAATTTTTTTAAACAGGAGAGACAAATATCCTGGCAATTCACAAAAGAAGAAATCCAAACCCAAAGGGCTATAAATAAAAGTGTCGACCTCGTTAGAAAACAGAAAAAATACAAATAAAAACAACAGCAAGACATAGCTGCACCTTCCAAATACACGACACACACTTTGGCAAAATGCTAGAAGCACTGGTGAAGACATGGAGCAACTGGAACTCTTGATCACTATTGCTTACCATGTAAATTGGCACAAGCACTTTAAAAAATAGTTTGCCATCATCTAGGAAAATTGAGGATATACAGACCCTGTGACTCAGCAATTGTTTACAATAGCCCCAAACTAAAAAGTAACCAAAAGACCATCAAAAGTAGAATGGATAAAATACTTCTGGTATATTCATACAATGGAACACTACACAGCAATGAGAATGAATGAATTATGGCTTCACACAATGACATGGGTAAATTATACATACATAATATTAAGAAACAAGCAAAACACATACGTATATAGTCACATATTTAAACTTAAAAAAACAAAAATATGTCTTAAGGGAGGTATATATAGCAAGGATAATCAAGAAAATGACTATAAAAGTCAGGGTGGCGATTACGTCTTGGGGCAGAGATATGAGGGAGAGCAGCAAATGTGTGTGTTGGGGGAACCTTGGGAGGGAGCTGGCTGATGTTCTTGGTGGTGGCTGATAGCTGTTTACTTTTTCATTTAATGTATGTATATATTTTATGTACTTTTCTGTAGGTATGTTATATTTCACAATAAAAAATTTTTCAAAAAGAAAGTTATTATCAATATGGGAATTTCCACCATAAATAAACAATTAATTTGGACTTGAAAATGGGCTTGTAGTGGCCATTCAGAGGCATAGCAGACCCTAGGCCATTGATAAGGAGGGTTTTATTGTTTTCTGTAGAGTTTTTTGGTGCATAAAGGGTCAAGTTGGGAGGGGAATCACAATAGTCTCTCTTTCTTACATTTGAAATTAAAATAATTTTAAAAGACACATGGAGAAGACATTTTTAAATTCTCACAATATTGAATAGAAAATGTTAATTGAAAAACTGACTCCGTTTCTTTAGTCACTAATACCTTAGTGGTTATCTGGGAATATTTGAGAATTATCAGCATAGAGGACCCTTTCCAGTATCTTACGACTTACTTTTTCATAGCCTAGTAGTTCACACCCTGCTTGCACATTACAATTGCCTAGGAAACTACTAGACCTATTTTTTTTAATGATGTTCAGGTATTATACACACACACATTTAAATCTTTCTATGTGATTCTAATGTACAGCCAAGGTTAAGAATCACTACAGCTTTTTAAAATTCATAGGTGACATATTTTACTCTCAAAACGACCACGTTAAAATGGCATCCCTACCTCGAGATGGGCAAACCTCGGCTCAGAGAGGCAAAATAATTTGCCCAAAAGTCATACATCAAATTAATGGCCGGGGTAGGACTAGTATTAGCTTCCTCCATCCACTAACACATTTGCTCCAATTTTAAGTGCTTTACTGTGAAACAGGTATTGTGCCAGTCAATAAAGATAGAGAGAAGAATCGAATGTAGCCCTTGACTCTACTATACACCCTACTGAACCTCCCTCACTCTTTGATTGGCTGGGCAGTACAGGGAGTTGGAGAGTCTGGACCAGTCAAAGCAGCTAGTTTCCTGAATTCTGGTAACTCCAAAGTCCAGAGGCCTTTGATTGCTGCAAGCATCTGTTCCAGTCCCTGCACAGCACTAACTCCTTCCTGGGGCTTATCCCAACTATCAGTCCTCAGCTCATGTTCCTCTGGTGGCCTGTTCTATCTAAGCACAGATACAAAAGTATCTGTGGGGGGAGTACAAAAGGCTGAGTTTGAACTTAGATTAAAGGCAGTATTGGGAACCTGGGCAAATACATGCAGCACTGGTCTAAGCCTTTCCTGGTTGAAGACACTTATTTTCTTAAAAGTTTATTTTCTTAAAAATTGGATTTATAATATTAGTGTTCTCTATAAGTCAATTTACTCGGCGGATAAACATAATTGTTCAAGAGGAAATATGTTGGATACTAGCTTCTAACGCAGATTCAGAAGAAAGGCTCATTCTCCAATTATTAAAACATACTGCTACAGCAAAAACTGTGGTTGGGAGATAAGGAAGAACTGAGAATTATAAATACATCAGAATATTTTTTTAATGTTATAAGGATTAGTGATCACTGTAAAGAGACTTTAAAAACTTGGTATTGGGCACTTTTGCTGAACTTCACTATAAATAGTAACATAAATGTTTCTATTCATGCAAGAATCCAGGAAGTAAAATAACCTTTATTGCAATATCCTCTGTCTCTACAGGACGTAGACGTCGTGTTGATTGCTCATAGCTGTCCAGGTGATATCTTCCAGGCTGTTTCCTGTTTATAGTTTTCGGCTGCTGCATTCCAAATGGGGGCAGGGGGAGGAAACACAAGTTGAAGCTTTATGAAAAAAATTGAGGTTTAACTGAACTCATATTGCTACTTCTCCACTTGAATTCCAAGAAAAAGAAGCAAGTAAATGTCATATTTAAATAATATCAATGGCTTCTCCCTCACCCCCCAGTCCCCTGCAAAAAAAGGCAAATGATAACAAAAAAGTGTTAAACTATCATTTTAAACCTAATTTACAAGTCTTTTAAGAAAAATAAAAATGTGAAGATGTGGTACTTGCAAATGATGGAAGTTAAAGTGCTGAGCCCCAAACTATGTTTTGGATATTTCTTCTCTAGCTGTCTGGATAAATATACCCAGGCCATAAAAAATGTGTGTCATATCAAAAGACAAGTAGGCTAACTCAGGTTAAGTCTGAATCTACTCGTTAGGCCATCAGGCTTATAAACATTCCAACCATACATTGTTGATCACCCTCTGAATTATGAGGATTTTGAATCTCATACACTCACATAAATCAGATTGAACTACACATTTCCTGAGGATCCATTGTGGAGTGAAAAAAAAAGCATAAAGATCTAGAACATGTATATTATGTCATAAGGAGACCTACAAGCATTGTAAAATGATCGTTTCTTGCTCAAATGTTACAGCATTGTTCCTAGTCAGAGGACTAAAGAATGATAAAGAGATGCTGGCTGAGGTTGGACAGTCTCCATATACTTAAAATGAATCTAAATTAGGTCATAACTAGAAATCTGTTGTTCTCTAATTTTGAATTTCTTTTCACAGAGATAGAGACAAATGGATATAGAGAAGGTAGAAAATTCGGCTCTGTATAGAAATTACAAAGGCTAAATTATAATACTTTTAAAAACTGTTAAATTATCTATAAAAGCAAAGAATTCTCAAATTGTGCAACTTTTTTTTTTTTTGGCCTGGAACTATAGGTTTAGCTTTTTGAAAAAGTCCATTGAGTTCTGTTATGGGAATTAGGAATGTCCTTGAATAATCAGTAATTTAATCCAAACAAGATACTGCTCTTCCAATTTCCATCAACTGGCGTATCAACAGAACATCAAACTATCAAATAGTACATCTCTAGTCTACATGTAAATAAATCCACAAATTAAAAAGCCACTGAGAAGAACTTGCAGTGGTTCTGTCACACACAAAACATTTAATGTATTTTAACTTAAAAAATAAAAGAGAGAGAGAAACTGTTCATGAAATTTTATTTTAGTTTTCTTTTTCTTCTCACAGTCCTCACAGATGACCTTGGAAGTGCATTGAATGTGATGCTGTAAAAAGTCGCTATCCTTTAAGCTAAGTATATTTTCCACACAAGACAGGTCTATTCCTATACATATATTCACTGTCTTCTAGAAGAATTCTATAGTAGTATTGCCCCCAGAGGTCCAAAAGAAATGACTTCATGTTCTTCACAAAACTAAGGAGAGGGTGGGAGGAGGAGATGTGTTGACAGAGATTTGAGTCGGAGTTCCACAGATGTAATTTGAAGAGACTTTGGCTCTAGAATGTCACTAATTCTCCATGGAGATTCTACAGCCAAAACCACTTAACTCTAAGCTTTTACAGAATACATAGCATCTCAAGCGCTCTCAACAAGGAGTTTCCATTAGTGTTATTTTCAAACACAGCTTTTTTCACTCCATTTTAAAAAGTTTGTCATTTGTGGTTTGGCCCATCAGCAGTGATGAATGACCCTGAAAGACATCAGAAGTCCAGTCTGGTTTCAATAACCCTGAAGATATTGGATGCATTTGAAGGGGATTCTTTTTTTCCTTCCAAAAATCTTTTCTCAGTTCAATTTTTCTTCTATCCCTCATGCCATACAAAAGATTCTTCATATTTCCCTAACTCCACAAACTTGACCTCCTATATCCCCTTTCTCGAGGTCATCTCACTCTGCTCATCCCCACATCTCTGAAAGATGATCTAATAAGCTCTTTGGTAGCCTCCTATCATTCAAAGTGTGACAAGGATGGTTCTAATTAAATGTCTGACTTTTCTGCTGCCTCACATATAGAGTATAGACACTCTATAGTATGTTCTTCCCTTTGTGTCCATGTCCACACAATAGCAAATAAGCATTCTGAGCAATTGTTACTCTAGTCTATATAAGCATCAGTGGTAGTTTCTTCTCAGACAAAATCATACTTGCTCAGTAAAATAAGAGAGTAAAAAAATAATTCCAGGAAAGTAGAAGAAAACAGCAAAACTAAATTTAGCCATGTGCTCATCTTAATTATTGTTAGCATTTTTAAACATGATGTAAAGAAAAATTTAATACAGGTTGACTTCCTAATAAAGGCTTTCCAAGCCTCAATCAATTCCAGTCGGGAGATTGTGTGTGCATTTCTATTTCATTACATAAATAGTAAATATATTCATATTTTTTCTCTAAGAGTAACACAAATAACTAATATTAACTTATAACTTATTTTAGAATAACATCTTTCTATCTTACTGTTATGAAATATATATATTAATTTTAAAAACTTTCTTCAGAATTTTGCAGATACACCTCTCAAGAGTCTAGTTCCACTGATTCAAATATTATCTAACGGCTAATGACTCTTAAATTTACATCTCTGATGCTGATTTCTCTTCTTGGATGTCAATATACATCTCAAGATTAACATGTGCAAAATACACCTCTTGATTCCACCTCAACACCAATCAACTATTTTCTCGGCTTCCCTTTTTCAGTTAATGGCTCCACCATCTACCTAGCAGTCAAGCCAATAACCTAAGACTCTTCCTTTGGTGCTATTTCTCCCTCATTCGCTCTATCCAATCTATTATCAAGTTTTTGTCAGCTCAATCTAAAAAATATATACTGAATTTGATCACTTTCTCACAATGTCCACTGCAGCTGCCACTAAAACTAATTCTAACCATCATTGTTTCTTACATCTGTTATAATGACCTCTTTACTAGTCTATCCGTCCTACTTTTGTCCTCACTGACTACTCTCTACCCAGTAGCCAAAGTGATCTTTTAAAAATATAAATAAAAATTATATCAGTCCCTACTTCAAAACCATGATTTTGTATTACATACCAATAAAATCCAAACTCTTTCCATAATCTACAAAACCTTTATCTTTGCACTTACCTTGTCTTGTCTCTCCCTTCTTCTCCAGGCTTCAACCATAGTGCTCCTCTGTTTCAACACACCAAATTCATTCCCACCTCAGAGCCTTTTCATCTGCTAGTTCTCTGCCTGAAATGCTCTTTTCCCAGATCTTTGCAGAACAGGTACCCACTCTTCATTCACGTCTCAGCTCAAATGCTAGCTCTTCTTCCCACAGCGAAATCATCTAATTTTTTTACTTGTTTATCATCTGACTCCTGCCTCAAGAAAGCAAACTATGACAAGAAAGATCTTGTCTGCCTTGTCATTGTATATCCCTAGGTCTAGGCATGGAGTACAGGGTGACCAATAAGTCCAGAAACAGGCAAATATATAACCCATGTCATATAACATGTAATGCATGACAAAATAATATTGACTGTATGTCCAACCTTTATGTAGATACTGAGTAAATATTTGTGTAATGGATGAATTAACTAGTTCAAGAGTTACAAAACTCAAGTTTTAATTCTGGCTCTGCCACTTAGTAATCTTCTGATGTTATTCAAGCCACGTAACATGCAAACTCAATATAGTCATCGGAAAATAAATATAGGTAATGTAATACATTAAGTGAGTCAAAAGACAATGCATCAGAAAGCACTTTTTAAACTAAAAAGTGTAATATAGTTAAAAGGTATTATAAAAATATGGTGCAGGAATTATAAGCTGAATTTTTATTATTGTTATATAAAGCTTGAGGTACAATCTCAATTTCTGCTTGAATTGAAAATTTACTATCTCTCTCAGAATAATTCTTTGATTTATAAAGATAAGCCTTACTTGTTTATTGATTTTAGCTTTATGAGGTTTGTTGCAGAAGCAGGTGGCAACCTTTCTTCATATATATTAAAAGTAAAGCTTACAATTTCTTCTGAATGTACCCATTTTAAAGCATTCATTCTTGAGACTGTTCCTCATTCACGGTTCCCATAATAAGAAAAAGCACTTACAACTCCTGTATGTTTCTTACAGGACTCAAAAGGAAGAGAACTTTCACCAGTTCGCCAGCTGTCCTCACCAATCTCATCACTCAAGAGGAACTCATTCAGTTTTTGAACACTGCAAAAAGCAAATAAACACACACAAAATAAGTGTTAAAAACAAAACCAACAATGAAATTCTACCTAAATAAACAATTTTTTTCCTAGTCATTACCCTGTTGAACAAGCTGCCTCTGAGAGTTCTGTCTCAAGACCCACTGGAAATTCGGCTCAGATGAACAAACATCCTAAATTGCCCACAAATGATGAGTTCCCAGGACCTGGGACTTTCAATGCTAACTCTAGAAAAATCTCAGGAAAACCAGAACCAAGGGGTCACCCTAATTTCAGCCAAATTTTTAATTTTTACTTTTGTACTTTTTTTTTTTTTCAATTGTATTCATTGTTAAGGACAGAAGAGTTGGAGAGGAACTTGAAACAGGATGGTTAAAAATAATAATACCAATGAGGGAAGTGCTCTAATTTTCCAAATGAGGGGAAATAAGGTACAGAGAAGTTAAATAATTGCCTAAAAGCATTTAATAACACATAGATCTGGGGTCCAAGGAGATGCTATCTTGCTTACGCACTATATTTTACACATATTTTCTGAACCTGGCAAGGAGAGGGCCCTGTAGAGCATTGGTACTCAAAGTGTTAGCCAAAGAGCAGCAGCAGCAGCAGCAGCAGCAGCAGCAGCAGCAGCAGCAGCAGCAGCATCACCTGGGAGCGTACTAGAAAAAGATAATCTCAGGCCCCACCCAAGACCTACTGAATCAAAATGTGCATTTTAACAAGATCCAGAAATGCTTCATAAGCACATTACATCTTAAATGGTAGTTATTCCTTCTTTACTTTTTTTTTTTTATTGAGGTATAATTGACATAAAACATTATATTAGTTTTAGGTATACAACCTAAAGATTTAATATTTGTATTTATTTCAAAATGATCACACAAGTCTAGGTAACATCCATGACCACACATAATTACAATTTTTTTTCTTCTGAAGAGACCTTCTAAGATCTACCTGAAAGGTATAAGACCTTTTATAGACTTTAATTGTCATTCTGTCCTTATGTTTTGAAGAGATTGGATTTTAAAAAGCACAGATTTGTTAATCAAAGAAATACCTTTTAAATAATCTCATACTATGTCTCTGCACATAAAGTACAGGGGCCAGGCTCATTTGCTTTTGTAACTCTAAGTCTAGCAATTCTTGGCACACATTACTCAATGAGTGTTGAATAAATTAAAGAAGGAATAAACCAATGATTCAGACATTTAAGTAAAGTCAGTTGATTCAGTTCTCCATTCCACTTTTCTAGTACACACACAAATCTTACTGAAGCTTTTATGGAATTAATGAGAACCATTCTTGTTGCATGTCAAGTAGCAATGGTGTCTGAGCATAACACCCCAAATTCCAGCCCTGCTCTGAATCTCACCCTTCTTTTCCCCTCCTATGCCTCCATCATTCTAGGCTCTCTGGCTAAGGGTCCCCTGCACTGATATTTTGTCAGTGTTTTGTTACTGTCAATCTCTCTCACTAGACTGTGAACTCCTTAAGAGCAGATTTTCAACTTCAGAATCTAGCCCAATGCCAAAAATATAACATAGTTAATTCCTCAAGAAATGTTTGGTGAATGAATAAATAGGTAATACAAAAAGTATTTCCTGTTCATATGAGGTCCTTTCAGAAGACAAAGGTGAAACAATTATGAAAAATGTGTAAATCTTGACCAAGGGTGAAGGTATTTCCACTATGCTACTAGGGTTCTATTTTAAAAATCCAATTCTGTTCATACAACAATTCTCTCTTTAAAATATAGGGGTTGACTCCATAGTGTAGTGGTTAGCACATTTGCTTTACACATAGAAGGTCTTGGGTGTGCCAGGCCCCGGGTACACCAGGCCCCAAGTGCACACTGTGAGCATGTGGGAAGAGACGCTCCGCCTTCAAAGATCCAGTTCTTAAGGGGAAAGAGCAACATCCTTAGGTCGGGGGTGGAAATGGCAGAGGGGATTAAAGAGGGGAAAAATAAATTAATAAAATAAAAGCAAATGACACTCTTGTCTTTCAGCATTCTTAGCATCATATGCAGGCTGTTCAGGATTTTACTAACTTTATCCCCTGACTCTTTACACATCAGAATCTTTCTACATCTATACTTAAGTACTTAGTTTCCTGAATGTACCAAGATCGCTCACATAGTTATTCACCTTTTCCTCTTGCGGATGTTACCCCTTCGCATAGAACATGGTTTCCCTTTTTCTTCAAATAGCCAAGTCCTACTAATTCTTTAAGCTCCTATGAATAATCTACCACTTCTTTTAAACCTTCTCCGACCAGACTTCTCTCTCGATAAACTTCCATGATCCTCATATCTGGGCCCATGGTATTCTGTGTAGAGCTCCATGATAGCATAATACACTGTATTGTCATTAGTTTCCTCTCCTGGTTTCTCCAACTAGACTGTAGACTCTCTGCAGATTTTACTCTACCTTTTATCTTCGCACTCCCTTATGCCTAACAATGTATCTAAAGTGTTAACAAATGCATGTACTCATAGACATCTTTCTAAAGTATGGAATGGAGATTAGTAAAATGGTGGTAAATTAGTAAAATGGATTTTTTTTTAAAATGCCTAAAATATTTAGGCAATGTACTAGGCACTTTTCATGTATTATCTCATTTAATTCTCTCAATGGCCATAAGCAGGAGCTATTACTGTGCCCATTTGATAAATGAGAAGATGAAGCTATAGAGACACTAAATAATGTGCCTGAAGTTGAACAATGAGCATTTCACAGCAGTGCCATGATCTGAAAGCAGGTATAACTGATATCGACCAATTTGCTATCCTGCTTCCAATACCTTTATAGGTAATTATTTTACTAATTTCTCATTTGTTCAGATAATTCACAAACATTTAAGGTTTTGATTACACTTGTTATTTTCTCACTTTTTAAGTTTCACTTTGGGTGTTCAGGCACAGCTGAAGTACATTTAACAGGTGTTACATTAATTACGAAGTTATTTTTTGTTGCTGGAAGTTACATGTTTTTCATGTAGGAACTATAAAATTTTTGTAACCAGAGAGCAAGTCAAAGTATATGCCTGCTTTATGATAAATATCAATAACAATTTATTTGATTGGAGGTAACTGTAGTAGACTAGACAAGAATACATTCCTTTGGAAGGCACATGAGAGAAAGAACACAAAGTCATTTTCCAATGAAGGAGGGGATTCATTTCACACATTTTTCCCCTTGGCAAATAACATGGCAGGGGGTGCGCAAATAACATTTTTGGACAGAGATATTGTATTATACATCAGATATGAAGAACTGAAACTCGAATTCTTTAAAAATGACATATCAACTTACATTTTCCTCCAATAGTTGAGGATGGATAATATTCCCTGCATATTTCTGCATAGCACTCTCTCTTCCATATATCCCAGGGAAAATGCATTTGCCAGTTTGATAAAGACCAGTCTGCTTGCAGGGCTCAGCTTTTTTAGATGATAGTGACTTTTCTTACTTTTTTTATTTCTCATTCTGTTTTGCAAACTTAGACTGGAACCCATCATCATAAAATGTCCAGAAAACTCAAATGGTGTGTGAGGAGATAACCTGAATTATAACTGCCCTTTTCTTCTACTTTGTTATGTATACATGGGGTTCCACCCATTAGTAGCATGAAGACAATTTTGTCTAACAACCTAAGCATTTTTAAAAGAACTTTCTTAAAGTGAAGAATTTTACATGGCATGGGAATTTCCTACAGTAGAGACTGTTTACAAGTCTTTTACATGCATATATAACACAAGTTTGGGAGTAGGCTGCACCCCATTCTAACCCGCCGAATTTCTGAATGCTTTTAAGGATGGAGTGAAGAACTTATGACTTCCATAGTCCTGCAGTGGAAGGTTTCAAAATCAAAGTCTCCGATTACAAACAGGCTGCTCAATTCGCTGTGGGCCAACTGGCATTAAAGATTGGTCACGGGTTCCCAGGCACAGAAGAAATGTCGACCGAGCCCAGTCAACACTGGGAAAACTCTCAGTTGGGTATTCAGAACCAGCACATAGTAGGGAAAAGCACTGGCCTTCTCTGTTGACCGCTCATCTCCATTGGAACCACAAATCAACCACCAAAAAATCATTTTAGAGAAGCAACTTTTTGTGAGCCGATTCCATTTGGCCTATGGCTTGGGAAATCTGGAGCTGAGCCCTGGAAACAGACTGGTCTTTATCAAACTGGCAAATGCCTTTTCCCTGGACATACAGAGAAGAGAGTGCTATGCAGGAATATGCAGGGACTATTATCCACATCCACCCTCAACTTTACTAGGATTTACTACAGCAGGATTGGATACTATGGACTTGGGGACACCACTAGATTTGGGTGTTTTTTGTGTGTGTGTATTTTTGTTTTTCATATGAACTCTTAATATCCTTTTGGTGTTTGCTAACTTCCTGATTTCAGAGGCATTATCCAGTATAAGATATCAATTGCTTTCTTTCTCCATTCTTAGCATGAAGTCAAATTCTAATAAAAAATGCAACCATGAGAGGGACAGTTATTAAATGGAGAAAATGAAAATAAGGACCAAAATAGCAGGCTCTGGCCATTTATCAGTTTTATTGTTTGAAGAAGCTTCCCTTCCAGAGCACTGCCTAATTTGGAAGCAGTGCTACAAAAATTAGTCAGTGATCTGTACAAGTGTTTCAGAAGGCAGAACAATCAGAAAAGAAAACGAGGGCAGATAAGGCCAGACGGCCTGAGCTTTAAACTAA
>NW_011889225.1:865225-881372 GCF_000151845.1 Pteropus vampyrus | reverse complement strand
AAAACTCTCAGTTGGGTATTCAGAACCAGCACATAGTAGGGAAAAGCACTGGCCTTCTCTGTTGACCGCTCATCTCCATTGGAACCACAAATCAACCACCAAAAAAATCATTTTAGAGAAGCAACTTTTTGTGAGCCGATTCCATTTGGCCTATGGCTTGGGAAATCTGGAGCTGAGCCCTGGAAACAGACTGGTCTTTATCAAACTGGCAAATGCCTTTTCCCTGGACATACAGAGAAGAGAGTGCTATGCAGGAATATGCAGGGACTATTATCCACATCCACCCTCAACTTTACTAGGATTTACTACAGCAGGATTGGATACTATGGACTTGGGGACACCACTAGATTTGGGTGTTTTTTTTGTGTGTGTATTTTTGTTTTTCATATGAACTCTTAATATCCTTTTGGTGTTTGCTAACTTCCTGATTTCAGAGGCATTATCCAGTATAAGATATCAATTGCTTTCTTTCTCCATTCTTAGCATGAAGTCAAATTCTAATAAAAAATGCAACCATGAGAGGGACAGTTATTAAATGGAGAAAATGAAAATAAGGACCAAAATAGCAGGCTCTGGCCATTTATCAGTTTTATTGTTTGAAGAAGCTTCCCTTCCAGAGCACTGCCTAATTTGGAAGCAGTGCTACAAAAATTAGTCAGTGATCTGTACAAGTGTTTCAGAAGGCAGAACAATCAGAAAAGAAAACGAGGGCAGATAAGGCCAGACGGCCTGAGCTTTAAACTAATAGCTACAGAATTGGTTATTAACGGCATATCTTCCAGAATAGGATTGAAATCATATTATAACACCCTTGTAACCAACCTGATCTTGTTTTATAGTAAGATAATGTTTATGTGTTTTGATGTTATTTGTTATTAAGCCATTGTTAAGTCAATATAAACTATCACCCAAAACTGAAGATTTTGCTATTATGAATATTAAATACTAGTTTTCTTAGTAATACATAAACATTGGGAAAATTATCTCATTTTAAAAGACCTTACAAAAGATGTTCTACATTGCTATCAATGGCAACACCATGCTTTGTATATTTTATACCTAAATTTTCAATTTTCCATCAGTATTTCAAAATCTTGGCATTTCTTTTAAAGGCCAGATATAAATATGATGACTGTTTATGAAACCTGCCGATGTTTTATAAAGTTCATAAGATCTTATCACAAAAAGCAAAATACTACTTTAAGATTGTCTTTTTTATAATATAGACTCATATACAGTAGACGATGGCACATACAGTGTAGTTATAATGTAATTTAGTAACATTTATTATATAATATAAGGAAAAATGGCAGAAAAATGCACATCTATTTTTAGAGTTATGCATTGTGGAAAATTGTGAGTCTGAGACAAAATCTACTCTGGTGAAAACACTGTAGAAACATATTTAAAATGAGCAAAACATTGAGTGATGTTATCAAGTCTTTCTATTTGCAGAGACTGTGAGCCCGGAGAGATTTTTTCTTTTTTGTTGAGATTTCGATGTGATATATTAATGTGAACAGTCTCTGTCACTGTTGGTGAAAATATAAACTGGCCCAGCTTCATTAGAAAACATTATGATCATACTAATTTTAAAAATCTTAAAAATGTATATACCTTTTGACTTACCACTTCTTCAATGGAAAACATAGTCATATTCATCAAGGATCTTAAATTGTGCACAGTATTAGAACTAGTATTCCCACTTCTAAAAATGTGACTCAAGAAAATAATCAGAGAAGAGTTGAAAGATAAAGATGTTTATCTCAATGTTATTTATATTATTTATGTTAGAAAGAAAATAAAAATATTTAAATGTAAAATAAACGGGTAGTCATTAAATAAATTATAATATTTCCAAACAATGGAATATCACATAGCCAGTAAACATTATGTATCATGATCTTAATGAGGGGAAAATAATAAAAGCAATAAGTGAAACAAAGTATTTAGAAAGGTAAATACCATATGATTTCACTTATATGCGGTATCTAAGGAACAAAAAGAACAAACTAATCGAAAACAGACTCGCGAATGTAGTGGACAATTTGGTGACGGACAGAGGGGAGCGGGGCTGGAGGGCTGGGAGAATGCGGTGAAGGGTTAAAGAAGTACAAATTAGTAGGTGATAGTGGGGCATGGGGATGGGGAGCACAGCAGAGGGAATGCAGTTAGCATTAATATGATGGCTAAGTGAAGGGTCAGGGGAGGGAGGGAGCAACTGGGGAAATCATTTTATGAAATATAAAGATGTCTAACCAATGTACTGTATACTTGAAACTAATTTAAATAAATAAATTTTAAAAAATAAAAAATAAATAAGTGAAACAAGGAGTTAAAAACTACATAAATTCAAAACTTTTATTTTAGAATAACTATTATTATAGGAGATAAATAAAATACTGAAAGGTGGCATACCAAAATTTTAACAATGGTTATCTCTGAACAGTGATTTTAATGTTCTTTTTATACTTTTTCAAACTTACTACCATGAGCATATATTATTTTCTATAATCAAGTAAAGAAGTCTAGACACTGCTGTGCATACCTTATGATGGCTTTGACCGCAAATCTGACCACTGTGGAGAGCAAGAACAGTGGAGTGACCAAGATATGAAAAAGAGACAGTGAAGCAAAGGCCTCTGCAGGTTTTAGATTGTTCCCACTGGCATAGGCATGGGTCACAAATGTCTGTGTAAAGAAAGAATTTCTTTAAAGAAAGATGGAGAAAATTTCACAAATGCTTACATTCAATTTACACACCTAACATTCTGCTCTGCCAATATGTCCATTGCAACTATGAAAATAATTATTTTATCCAAATTACTCCCTAAAAAAATAATACCTGCTATTTTGGTAGAGTACTTAATGGTATACATTTAATCTAGCAGTAAACTTGTAAGTAGGGCAAAACAGATTCTATTTACAGATTTGAAAACCGACTTCTGTCAAATTACTGAGTAGAGGGAATAACAGTGAGGAGATTCTTAACAACTAGCCAGGCTCTTTTCAATCAATTCTAAATTTTCTAAAAGAAAAAGAGAACGTATATTCCACTGTTTTCAGGTCCCTACTGTGGACCTTTACTAAAATTGCCAACATTGGTGTCCAATGAAGACTTACTTAAATTTCTGGGTTTGTAATTTAAGTTTGAAACAGAATGTAAATATTTAACATTTTCTGGTTATTGAACCAGCATTTTCCTGTTTTAAGAATATCCACAACCAGGTCATGGAGAATAGAAAAGTTAGTTCTCAACTACTGTTAAATTTGTTCCCAGGGCACATTTGGCAATGTCTAGGGATATTTTTGACTGTCATGATCAGGGGGTACTAATGGCATCTAATAGATAAAAGCCACAGATACTACTAAACATCCTAATGCTGAGACAGGCTCTTCAACAAAGAATTATCTGGGCCAAAATATCTATAGTGCCATGGTCAAGAAACCCTAAATTAGAACTATTGGAATAGAAACTGCAAAAAGAAAACTGGCAGAGGTGATGTAATATTTATTACCACCCACACACTCTGGTTCATAAATCACTTCTAAACACTGATTTAGCTCCATGTTTAAAATAAGGAAAAAGTGTCTTACGGCAAGAACAGCTGCTATGGGAATTGCTGCATTCATGAAGACTGTGGAAGGAAATCAAATACATTAGTTTCGCTGAAGTGTGAAACATTTTCAGTAACTTAAATTAATCAGCTATTATTACTTTAACTTTTCCCGAAGACAGGAAGGACCAAGTGCATTAAATAGCCTCTTGTCAGGAGTTCACAAACATTTCCCAGTTGGTATTTCTTTGTTCGCAGTTGTATGAGATCCCACACATTAGCCTTAACCAGAAAATGTTTTTCTTTACTGAAAATTTATTTTTTTGTGAAATGTTACAAGTAGAAAAATTCACATAAAATAATCCTTTAATGATGCAAGTTATTAGAATTTAACAAATGTGCATTCTTGAGAGTACTTACAATCTATATTTTATTTGGTCTACTAAACTAACATAAATATATGAAAATTGGGTTGTTATACAAATTAAAAACAAGAATTTGAGATCACTTCAAGTTCTAGCAGTAATATTAATTTTTACTCATAGACCTTTTGCTTAATAAAATAACTTCATATCCTGGGCCCTCTGCTTGTTAAATATCTCTCCAGGAATATATTGCACTATCATTTGATAGGCATGATATGCATAACTGAAACAAGGGAAACTCATATTTTAGGCTAAAATACTAGCATTTGGAAGTCATAGTAAAAATTAAAAGCCAAGTTGATGATTTTCAATTATATTTTTCATAAACCATAGAATTTTATGAACTGAGGACCATAAGATTAAATGAATTGTTGGTAACAGAGCCAGGCAATGGCAGAGTGAGAATTAGAATCTAGTTTTCATGACACTCAGGAAAAAGTCTGCCCAAAAATCATCAGCAGCTCTCACGATCCACTCTCATGAACTCTCCTAACAACTGTAAACAGAATCAGTTTGTGCTTTTGCAGGTCCAGACGTGGCTTAGTTCAAGCTCTTAACTACCAAGAACACTGTACTTAATGAAATCATAAAACTTGAAAGTGGTCTAACTGAAACTTTCCACCACTGACTCAAGAATTCCTACTGCATATCATAAATGTGAGTGTGCATTTTTACTCTCATGACTTATTTTTCTCTCCTAGTATGACCTCTTCTGTACCCTCTCCTTTTATATCTGAGTTTTAAATACCAATCCAAATCTCATGTCTGGAGACAAACGGGGTTAACAACCCACCTCTGCTATTTAGTAGGTGAATGATTTGGGGAAGGAAGTTCAAATTACTTAAGCTCTCCAACTCAATCTTCAGATATCTAAAATTGAGTTAATAACAATTTAAATCATTGGGCTGTTGTGAGGATTAAATGAGATGTTATTTGTAAAATCACGGCAATAATTGGTTGAATATCTCAATATATTTTGTTGTTTTTATTATTGTTATTAGTAGTACTACTAATAGTAGTATCTTCATCATTATGATTATTATTTCTTGCTGATCTGTCCTCCCTATGAAAATTTCAGTCCACTGCAGAGAGGAATGTATTGTGCGAGCCATCAGCTTACACTTACTATTATACATATAAGTAGATAATCAATCATTCTATCTTCCAGCATTCTGATACCATATTAGCAGTAGAACACAGCTGAAATATCCTTCCCATTTCATTTTTAAAGTGTTAGAGTTAGAATAAATGAGCTATATAAACCAAATATTTTCTCTAAATCCAGTTCACAAAAGAAGTATTTATAATCTCTAAAAACTAAAGGAGTTTAAAATTCAAGAGGAAACAATATATAAAACTCCAAAACTTTAAGTTGTTAAAAAGGCTTGGGAACAATAGAGATGAGCGAAACTGATACACAAACCAAATCAAATATCAGTGGGAGTATACTGGCTAAGTTCATAAGAATTTTACTAACATAAACTCATTATTCTTGAGAGTACTCAGTGTCACTCTTTGAGGAAAAAAACAACAATGTTTTTGTAACAATTGCTTTTTAAAAATTAGAGTTGAGGATAAAAGCGCTCTGTATTTAAAAGTTCTTGAAAATATATTGGAAAAGAAAGTTTCATGTGAATGCAGATTGGTTTCTTTCACTTGAAAACGCTGACATTTTTTTCTCCTCAATTTTCAAAACTGGCATTTTAAGTACAATCTTCAAGAAAATACAATACCATGAGTTCCAAAGAAACAAGTAAGACAACTGCAGATAATTTTTAAGGCTCTTTGAGAATAAAAAGATTAATAGTAAATACAGTTGAATGAATTTATATACATAAATTTTTACTGAAAACCCACTATCCATCCCAACTGTAACTGATAAGAAGGTTTTGATTCCCAGTATTACTATCATCACCATCTCCATCTTCCTATAGAGTAGGAAGCCCAGGATTTCAAATGCAAAGTAACATGGGAAAGACACACAACTTGTAAGGAATCAAATTCAGGTCTACTTAACTCTAAGCCTGTGCTAACCCTATTCTTTAATTTAAATAGCTCATGTGGCCAGTAGCTATTGGACATCACATATGTTCAAAATAAATGGGCTTTGTCTGATTACTAGAATGTCTCAACGATAACAACGTAAACTCAGGGTTTTGGGGTGATCCTTAGAGCAACAGCAACTTACTGGAGAGTGATGTATAAAGGGCAAAGGTTTTGAGACTGGATAGTTCTTTCATTCTTGTTTCTTCTACACTTTTGCAAAAGATATGTTCCCAGGCGTACAACTTTAGAAGTTTGATGCCTTTCAATATTTCATTTGTTTTCTTCAGTCTTTCAGTGGAATAATCCTGTAAAACAAATGAATAAAAAACAATGCAAGCGTCATCCAACCGAATCAGAGCGGCAGGCCCATGTAAGAGACAAGTATTAAGATCTCGATTGCTGCCTGGCTCTGCCACTAATTATAGCTATGAGATACCCAGAAGTTATGCTTCATTCTCCAAGTTTAAAATGAAAAGTTTTAATTAGATGACCTCAAATTTCTTTCCACCTAAAAACTTTTATATCACTGTTGTTTTGGTTTAAATAAAAGCAGTTTCATACATTTGACACGATTTCCTTGAATAATGTCTGCAAATAATATATATATAAATTTAGAGAAGTAATAAAGAGATTTCCAATGGCTTCCTTTCTAATATGTAAATCATTTGATTCTCCTCTCAGCACCCTCACTCATATTAAGAAGAGAAACAATGAATTTAAGAAAAGTTAGTTTGCTTCTCTTCTGGAAATGTGAGGGTACAATGTTGTGGGTGTTCATGCTGTGTCTTCATAATAGTTATTGAAACTGGTCCTATTATCTTTAATAAAATATTTCTACAAATTTCTTCATAAGTTCTTATTTAAGGCCTAAATTAGATTTACTGATTACTAACAACTTGAATTAGCTGTAGAGAGATTTGCAGCAGACACAAAAGCCTCAATTTAGTCAACTGTTTCAGCTTCTTCTACCACCAAATATTATCTTAGAATGGCTAATAAGGCACCTTATGACCTGTGAATTATCAACAGAGCTGTAGAGTGGCAAAAGGCAGCTGGAAAGAAGCAAAAGTAGCCTGTTTTTTTATTCATCTTTTTGTCTTTCGGGGTCTTAGATGCCTGTCAAATGACTGTTAATGAGAGAATGAATATAGTTTGAAAGGCTAAGTGAAAGATGTTTGAGGACAGTCATGTCTCTACTCTATTCATGTCGTGGAGTAAAGAGGGTAGAAGGCTCAAACAAAAATAACGAGTAACCTCACCAGAAGCAGTAGAAAAACAAGTGATAAAAATCACTTTCGTGACAAGCGACTTGCCTGTGGCAGTAGAAACACAAGCTTGGGAAATGATTCTGTCAGTGACAGCATCCCTATATTTTATGCCTGGTTTACAGACAGCTGTGCTCATATTTTATCAAACTTTATTTCTAAACATGCAGTCAACAATTTTATCATTTGCAAATATTCCTTTAAATGAAGATAATTCTTGCTAAAAATTTTCATGGCAAATCGAAGCCAGAAAGAATCAATAATTGAGCTTTCTATTGCTTGTCAAATTGACCACAAACATATTCAGCCAGAGCATCTGCCACTGAAACATTTCAGAATAATTCCATAGGTCATCACGTGGTTTGATTCAACCCTATGGAAACTGAATTTCAGAAGTACCAAACCTGACCGTTTATTTGGTCCTTGATCCATTTCTCCCATGTCAATAATTGACATCCAATGGCCTCAAAGTACACTTTAGTGTATTTCTCTAGGCAAGTGATCTAGAAGAAGAGTCAAAGTCTCATCACGTCATGGCACTTAAAAACATCAGGAACTGTGACTTTGGTATTTTGAGTCTAAGACCATTAGGTCTTAGGTTTCAAATCCTCTTTTAAAAATTGTTTTATAATGCAGAAAATACATATTCACTATTTAAGAATGAAATAAAATATAATGATTTCCAAATAATCCTGAGTGGTATGTTTTCATTTCCTATATTTTAAAAATGAAACAACACTACTCGATTTTCCTAATAGAGTTTCCAAAAGATGTTACTTACAAGAGTGCTCTTCTGAGCCTCGGCCAACTTTGTAGCAATGAAGTACTGAATTGGCGCAAGGAGCACAATGACAGCTGCACCAACCAATGCACTTGATCCAAGTAAATTATAGAGCAGAATCACTCCCATTATGATCTAGGAAGAAAACATGTGGAAAAGGGGGAAATAAATGAGGGTATGGAGACCACTGCATGAAAGGAAAATTTTCAGTGAACATACAGTATTTATTAATTACTATATTGGGTTTATTTAGAAGTCAACTCAGCTGTGACAGTGAGTTTTACTATGATTTATTTTGGGAAAGCTACGTAGTGGAAATTTATTTTTAGTATGATGATTTGTACAACTGGTGTCAAACCAATTTATTGCATGAAGTTGCACAGTGGTCTCATGATGCTTCTGACCTTCTAAAGCTGTCTTCAAATTTTTAAAAGGACATGATGTTTTTCTTGAAAATATTGTAACCCACGATAAATTTGACATTCCATTTTCTCTTGGAATTGTATTAGCTTTTCAAAGTTGGGAGGAAGAAAAGTAGGGGGCAGCATCATAATATAAGTGAATACTGGACAGTTATTTGTGGACTAAAAAAAAGACCCAAGCTCCTCGCCTCCTCAATGTCCCCAAAAGTCTCTCAATGAAAAGAGGCCTAGGCCTAACCAGAGCTGAAGAAGCTCAAGCTGGTGAGCCATCTTACCTCACTGTCCTTTTAAAATTTATTTTCTCAAATCCAGTTCTGACCCACTTAGATCTACCTTCTCTGGATTGTCAGTTTCTTCTTCATTTTTTTCTCTGAAAAATTTTTTCCTAGTAGTTCAGCTTATCATAGCTCAAAATGTCAACTAATGAACTGTATCCATGCAGTTAAAGCATTTAACCCATGGTTATATGTCAATGTAGAAGCAATGGCACATATTTACTGCCCAATCAGTTAGACTCTCTGGACATTCCAAACAAAATGGAAATTTCCTTAAGTCTACCCATGATGCAGTCATTCAGAGGCAGCCTGGGATTTCAGGTAAGCTAAATTATACCACACAGGCAGCTACCTAGTTGATCTATGTATAAGTACATTATGATAAGATGAGACGAAGCATATTTAAAATCTTATTTGTGCCAAGCATCGTGCATAATAAACACCTTTATTTGACTTGGATTTCCATTAAAAATAAGAAGGAAAACAATAAATTTTAAAACTACCATATTTTCTTTATTATCTATGCATTCTAATAAATGTGGTACACAGGATATAGATGGCAGACTACAAGTAAGATCTACAATTTAAGCTCCATCTTCAGATTCAAACCTTGACATAATTTAAAATAATCAGCATCACGTAGAGGAAAAACTTGAATACATTTCTGTTGCTATTTTTGCCTAATGAGGTAAAAAACAAACAAACAAACAAAAAAACAAAAAAACCTGTGTCTTTACTTGAATGCTCTTTTCCATAGGAAATAGCTAAATAGCCTTCCACTTTGTGTTCCTACCACCTAATAAAGTTTGATATTTTATAACATATCAACTATTGAAACCATGGGATGGATTAAGGTATTTTCTCTAGTTTAGAAATGCTATATGAGTTTGTCAGAATGAAAAAAGCCAAGCCTTGGCTCTGTGACTCGGATGAGTTTGGGCAATAATAATAATTACTGAGTGCCCATGAAATGCCGGGCACTGTGCTAAATGCTTTACACATATTAATTTAGTCTTGACAATTCCAACAACTCTGTGAGGCAGATGCTATTATCATTCCCATTTTACAGTAAAGAAAACTAATATTTTGAGGGGTTAAACCTTTGTAGAAACATGGGGTAGAGCAGATAATTTGAACATAAGCAGCAAAATTCCAAACCCCACGTTCTTCACCTGTCATAGCATTTCTGAGTATCAGCTTCCTTCTCTATAATAAACATTCAAAAAGTTTATCCTTTACTGATAAATACTTTACACTTTTTGTGTTTTATTTCCTCTGCAAATGAGAACCTTACTTATATTGATCTACCTGAACAGGCATGGCCCATAGATTGGGACACAGGAACAAGAACCACATAAGTTGATTGGTTTCATGGCGACCAAGTTATTGATCTGTCCCAGGGTCATCTCACCCATGGATAGATTAGATGTAGAGAGCCTAAGGATTTTATTGTATATCATGGCCTGCAAAAGAAAAAAAAAAAATCCTTGAATTTCTCAATTCAATAATCAACACCATGCTTATTTATTTTCATTGAGAAAAATAACATTTAAATTTTTTGCAGAGGAAAAAAAACTATAATACCATCTTAAGTCATCCATTATTTTCATTTTAGCATAGTTACTGTCAGTCCTCAACTAAATACATTTTTTCTAGCAATATAATAAAAACATATATTCAAATTTAAACAGAAGTTCTAGAACAAATAGAAACAGAAATAAGTGCAAGTTTTCAAAATATTTGTCTTAATATAGTACCGTAAAAGTTATTTTTAATTCAATGGATTTATTAATTAGCTCTATGTTGCTGCCTTCCTTTAAGAACTGGATCTCTGAAAGTGGGTGTCTCCTCCCACACGCTCACAGCACACACTAGGGGCCTGGTGCAACCAGGGTATGGACCATGGCTCCACTGGGGCCCAAATCCAGGACCTTCTGCGTGTAAAGCAGATGTGCTAATCATTATTCTATGGAACCACTCCGCATATGGCATTTTAAAGAAACAGAGACATTCAAAGCTTGTGCATACCAGCAGTGCTCCTCGGAGGTTAATGCCAGTCTCTATGGTTACATAGTAGGAAGCTTGCAAAAATGTCCTTTGCAGAATAAGGGCCAAGAAAAGAAGAACTGCTAGAACATAAGCATTTTCAAGAAATTCCTTTGATGAGAGGGTTTCTGAAATCTTGTCCCGAAAGAGAAAAAAGGCATAAATTAAAACTAGTTTTTTCAAATACCATTTGTACAGTTGGCATTTATTACATGACATGATTTTTAAGTCTAAAAATTCGATGTCTTTCTCTGAAATGAGCCACAGAAAGGTAATTTTGGCTTTTTCTCACAATGTCCACAAAAACAAATACAAATCAGTTTAATGCAAAAAAATCTCAAATTGATCATTAAGATAGTGGAGATGCCTGATTATAGGGTGGGGAAAGGCACATTTTAATTTTTAAAAATATGAGTACATTTTCTACAAAGATATGTTCTACTTTAGTTAAACGGAAAGTAGTAAATGAAGACAGAAGTGAATTTAGACTGTAATTTAGAAGTAGAAACCATGAAACTGATAGCTGGTCAGCAAAACCAATGCGACAAAAATACAATTCCTATAGCCTTATTAATTTAAAATAATTCTACACAGTTACCTTTTTTCCGATTTTCATATATCTTAATTTATATTAATGAAATAAAATATAAATTATAAGCTATGTAACTTGGCTGGTGATTTCATCCACAAGACACTTCCAGTGAAAAAATACAGCTTATAAAAACAGTTGTTTTGATAGGAATATGACTTAGTCACCATAAGGATATACAAAAGTGATCACTTTTTGTTTGCAACAACAGCATATGGTAATTTATTTGTTAGAAGTGAAGGAAAGGTAATACTCTCATAAGTACATCATGTCAATTTGGGCACTCATTTTTTATGGTTTAAGCCCATTAAATTCTACTTCTGGTCCCTTCCTTTTTTATAGAGATATATACAAATGTGTAAGTTCTGTTCCTTCTCAAAAAACACATGGTTAATATGTATAAGGAAAGATAATAGAAGAATTCTACATGAAATTTAGATATCCATATGTAATTAGGCTAGTAGGGACAAAGCATCACAAAAGTGTAGATTCAATGATAAAAATAACTGTTTCACTTCAATAATAATTGAACACTAATATATGCAAGAAACTGAACTATAAGCATTGTAGGCACAAATATGAACTGTTTACAGTAATTGTTTAAAGAGCTTATGACCTAGAGAGATAAGCATATCCAGAAATAATACGCTTCATTATAAATTGCAAGTGCCAATATGAAGTAAACAATGTGTTAGGGGAGTACCAAGGAGAGTCAAATTCCAACTAGGACAATTAGAAAGGCTTCACTGAGAAGGCAGCATTTAATGTGGGCTTTGTAAATGCCTAAAGTTTTAATCAGTGAAGAAAAAATAACAAGAAGTTAGATTGAGAGACTAGAAAATGAAAACTGATTCACTGAGAAATTAACTCCTATCTTAGAAAGAAACTAGAAAGTTCATAATGCAGAATTTAAGAACAGAACAGAAAATATAAGATTATAAATGTATAACAGCCTTCCCAAATAGTATTATAATATCTAATAAAATATCATAATGTGACTTGCCCTTATCATTGTGAATTACAATGGCTTTTATTGTATCAGAAAAAGAAAAATGCACAAATTACAAATCACATCGCTAACATTATTGGTCACAGGTCTCTCAAAAAGTGACTTGGCCACCATCCCTATATATTCATGCATGAAAATTATTTAAATGATTGCTACAAAGAGCAAATAAAATAATCAATGTGAAATTTTCTGGCATAGAGAAAATGCTTATTACATTTTTGTAGTCTCTGAATCTGAGAAAAAAAGTTTTTTGGCCAGATTGATTCAATGAATACATAAACACATGATTTTCTCTACAAGAAAAATTATTGTTTTCCTTTTTAAAAAGCATTCGATTCTCTATAAATAAGACTATTCAAACTGCTCATAAAACTGCATTAAAAAACTAACAATTATAATGAAATCTGCCAGTAATATGTTTCCTTTCAAAAGTACCACAAACTTACTCCTGTTGTGTTATTTGTCCCATTCTGGGTTTCATTCACACGCTGAACTATTCCAGAAATGCAGAGAGGTCCAGCAAAACCCAGTAAGTCGGCAAGATAACGGAATGTACTACTAAGCAGAATTGGTCTCCCAAAGGCTCTGTACATAGCTAGCCATATAGATGGAGTTCGATTTGGATGATCTGCTGCTTTTTTCTGAAAGAAACAAAACCAGATGAATCAAACTAAAATGACCAGAGCAGCAATTAATCTTAATCTCTATGAAAAGTCCTTCTGACATTTCTGATAATGTTTTTAAAGTTGATAAATAACAGTTATTAAGTCCCTTTCAGTATAGTATGCATGATTCTCTATCCTTGCATTCTATGCAAACAGTAGCTACTGAATGCATTTTAATAAAAGAGGAAGACAAAAGAGTTAACCAGGCCAGTTTTTCAAAGACTTTGTATTATTTTTAGTTGTCAAAGGATAACAAAATTTTTAATGCCAAATTAATTTTAATTTCTTTTGATTTGGAAAGTATAAATCTGTCGTGAGTATACTAAATAATACTGTGTGAAAGAGAAGATACTAAAGCACAAAGATAAAGGTTATTGACAGAATAGTCAAGATTTCTGGAGTTATTAGATCACAAGAGAGTCACCGAATTACTACAAGCTAAACAACAGATAATCATCTCATCTTCAAACTCTTTCTCCTCCAGGTATTTTCCATCTCTGTGAATGATAAATACTTTTTGAAGTTACGTTAGACTGTGTTTCTTACTTATTCCTTAAAAAATGCAAAACTGAATTATGGTATATATGCTTAAGCCAACTCATGGCTTCACACATCTATAGTCATTTGCTGAAAAAATTTTAAGACCTGAACAATCATCATAATTACATCTTGGAGAGAAAATGAAGTTTCTTCACTGTGGCAAAGAAGCTAATCCAATACAATAGAGTTCATTTATGCTTTATATTCAACTTTCTGTTAGATGAATAATCTGATTATTTTTTAAAGTTTAAAAGATAAAAAGCATTAACACACCAAGTTCAATCTGATCTGTGTTACAGTAAAGAGCACTCAAAAAGCGTAAGCTATGCTTAGGCTATATTGTTAATCTTCACTCTAGCACAGAAGTATTAAAAACATTATGCAATACTTTTCCCAGAGGTGAAATCTGAGAGATGACTCAGGTTCATTTGTAGTACCATTTCCTGAAATATTAATTTCATAACACACATTTTTACACAAAACAGGGGTCATTTTCATCATTTACCATAAATGCTTTGTTGATCTTAAGTTAGAGCAGCCATAAACTCTATAACTGATTCACCATCTGCATTCCCTTCCCATTTTGTTGTGAATACTCATATTTTTAATCACAATAGTATCTGTAGATGATTGCAATGTAAAATACATCTACCACTGTGGATAACACACAGCATGAAAACAAGATAAATGGAAAATATCCAAGGACTCTCATATTTAAAAATTGTTAAGCAATTATAAATACTCAAAGAAAGTGCCAGAAGAAACTAATTTGGGCAGACATATAGGATGATACATGAGGTGGGTAGATGATGCCTCTTCGTATAATTTATTTTTCCAAGTTTGAAATTCAGAGTCCAAATTTTAGTTAATAATTAAAGGATTTTAGTTTCTTAAAGGAAAGTTATTAATGGATATGACCTATTTTCTCTTTTAATAACAAAATTACTGACGAGATACTTGAAAAAAGACAACAAAAATTTCATCAATTATTAATATTATATGGTAACAAGGATTAGACATACATGATCCCTAAATTTAATTCTTACTTTCCACTTGATCCCAGAGAAAAGACAGTGCTCTCTATATTCCTCCTCATGTATTGATGGGCGACTAACATGACATATTTCTGGTTTATCCTCAGCAGCCCAATTAACATGACTCAAACTATTAAGAAAGACAGATAGAGGAAATCTGTTCTTCCTTAACCATAGATATTATTTTTAAGTTTAGTGCCTTTATATTTAATAGGCCCATTTTCTACAATTATCGACATGAAAAACAGATACTAAATTACCTTTTGTTCTTCATATGCATCTTTCAGGCAAACATAATTTGTTACTGCCCTCATTGCTATTGGTAATTTTCCAATTGCCTTCAGATCAATAGGTTTCTTATGAGCAGATATGATAAGTGTGTTCATCCACCAGTATGTTGCTTTTGACAGTAAATTCACAAATGGTTGAAGGAATCTCACACCCAGATCCTGGAGGTCTTCAGGAGGTTTTACTTTCTGAGGATTCATAAAGAATACATATCTCTGTGGCAAGAAAAATTCCACAGAAAAACAATTAATCCAATTCTTTTCTCACATATTAAAAATAAAATTTTAACCCTTTTTACATTTTCATTTCAGGAGGTCAAAATGTATATTTTCATACCTCTTTCCATCCCTGTCTGAAATATGCTTTAAAATATTTCCCTTTTGTTGTGACTAGATTAACTAGTTGAATTCTGAGACTTTACAATGAATCCACTTGGGGCCAATTGTAAAAAATCAATTATCCCTTTAAAAAATTATTACTAAACATCATTTTTTATATCTTGTAATGGAGTCAACTGAATGAAGATTTCTATATTATTTAGATATTTAAAAATGTGTTATCAACACCACTGTTGTGTCACTCTGTTAATTTGTGGTCTGGCTAATGTCAACGAACTATTCTCCACTATTCGTTATAGCATGTATCTTGCCATTCAAAGCAAATGCAAAGTGCTCTGATAGAAAATGAATATTGAAAAAACAGTCATTAATATGTCACACAATATACCTGGCATCATTATGTGGTAGAAAGTACAATAGATTTGTAATCACAGACCAAATATGAGTCTTGACCATGTTACTTTGGATATATAGCAAGAGTTATAGCTATAGAAGTTTTTTCATCAATGAAATGAGCAAACTAGATTAGATAATCTTTTCATTTTGAAATTTCTAAAAATACACTAGTTTGATTAACCAAAATTTGCTTTAGATTTTTCATGGATGATGGACCTTCCTGATGAAAACAATTTCATCTATAATATGAACTAAGCATAATGTTTAGCACATAACAGGAACTCGATCAATATTTGTGAATGAATAGATTCCAGGGTCATATTGAAATTTCTGGAACATTAATGGTCTGAAACTTAGTGATTAATTCAACTTTATATTTATACACATAGGTGATATATACATTTATTCATCCTCTTAAATATTGATTTCTAGCTGACTGTGATCTTTAATTATTGGGGTCTTTAACTCTAG
>NW_011889225.1:860077-865175 GCF_000151845.1 Pteropus vampyrus | reverse complement strand
CCATTTTGTTGTGAATACTCATATTTTTAATCACAATAGTATCTGTAGATGATTGCAATGTAAAATACATCTACCACTGTGGATAACACACAGCATGAAAACAAGATAAATTGAAAATATCCAAGGACTCTCATATTTAAAAATTGTTAAGCAATTATAAATACTCAAAGAAAGTGCCAGAAGAAACTAATTTGGGCAGACATATAGGATGATACATGAGGTGGGTAGATGATGCCTCTTCGTATAATTTATTTTTCCAAGTTTGAAATTCAGAGTCCAAATTTTAGTTAATAATTAAAGGATTTTAGTTTCTTAAAGGAAAGTTATTAATGGATATGACCTATTTTCTCTTTTAATAACAAAATTACTGACGAGATACTTGAAAAAAGACAACAAAAATTTCATCAATTATTAATATTATATGGTAACAAGGATTAGACATACATGATCCCTAAATTTAATTCTTACTTTCCACTTGATCCCAGAGAAAAGACAGTGCTCTCTATATTCCTCCTCATGTATTGATGGGCGACTAACATGACATATTTCTGGTTTATCCTCAGCAGCCCAATTAACATGACTCAAACTATTAAGAAAGACAGATAGAGGAAATCTGTTCTTCCTTAACCATAGATATTATTTTTAAGTTTAGTGCCTTTATATTTAATAGGCCCATTTTCTACAATTATCGACATGAAAAACAGATACTAAATTACCTTTTGTTCTTCATATGCATCTTTCAGGCAAACATAATTTGTTACTGCCCTCATTGCTATTGGTAATTTTCCAATTGCCTTCAGATCAATAGGTTTCTTATGAGCAGATATGATAAGTGTGTTCATCCACCAGTATGTTGCTTTTGACAGTAAATTCACAAATGGTTGAAGGAATCTCACACCCAGATCCTGGAGGTCTTCAGGAGGTTTTACTTTCTGAGGATTCATAAAGAATACATATCTCTGTGGCAAGAAAAATTCCACAGAAAAACAATTAATCCAATTCTTTTCTCACATATTAAAAATAAAATTTTAACCCTTTTTACATTTTCATTTCAGGAGGTCAAAATGTATATTTTCATACCTCTTTCCATCCCTGTCTGAAATATGCTTTAAAATATTTCCCTTTTGTTGTGACTAGATTAACTAGTTGAATTCTGAGACTTTACAATGAATCCACTTGGGGCCAATTGTAAAAAATCAATTATCCCTTTAAAAAATTATTACTAAACATCATTTTTTATATCTTGTAATGGAGTCAACTGAATGAAGATTTCTATATTATTTAGATATTTAAAAATGTGTTATCAACACCACTGTTGTGTCACTCTGTTAATTTGTGGTCTGGCTAATGTCAACGAACTATTCTCCACTATTCGTTATAGCATGTATCTTGCCATTCAAAGCAAATGCAAAGTGCTCTGATAGAAAATGAATATTGAAAAAACAGTCATTAATATGTCACACAATATACCTGGCATCATTATGTGGTAGAAAGTACAATAGATTTGTAATCACAGACCAAATATGAGTCTTGACCATGTTACTTTGGATATATAGCAAGAGTTATAGCTATAGAAGTTTTTTCATCAATGAAATGAGCAAACTAGATTAGATAATCTTTTCATTTTGAAATTTCTAAAAATACACTAGTTTGATTAACCAAAATTTGCTTTAGATTTTTCATGGATGATGGACCTTCCTGATGAAAACAATTTCATCTATAATATGAACTAAGCATAATGTTTAGCACATAACAGGAACTCGATCAATATTTGTGAATGAATAGATTCCAGGGTCATATTGAAATTTCTGGAACATTAATGGTCTGAAACTTAGTGATTAATTCAACTTTATATTTATACACATAGGTGATATATACATTTATTCATCCTCTTAAATATTGATTTCTAGCTGACTGTGATCTTTAATTATTGGGGTCTTTAACTCTAGCAACTAAACAAAAATCATTAGATACCTACTCTGACCCGAATGACGTTGATCTCCACAGCCATCAGGAGTCCATTCAAGATGACCATTATGCCTGTGATGCAGAAACGCAGATCTGATACTCCCCAACCAGACTGCCAGTACTTGACCAATTTTATGGTTTTTGTAATAAAGGCCATTACCCAATACAGGAATAGGGCTGGAAAAATGAAAAGTAAAAAGAAAAAGATGCAATCTTTCCCTGATATTTTTTAAAGCTTCAATGAAATTTCAACATAAATATAATGGTTTTTATATTTATGGTCATTATGACAATTTTAAATATTCTATTTCCATTTCTTTGTTAAGAAAATAACATATAAACTTTAGTCCACTCTTGGAGCTTTGTATTGAAGGTATGGTAGTGACTTTAAAATATTAGTGATTACAATCTGATTACATGTGATAGATGTACAGCTATAAAGAGACATGTAAATAAGGATAGCCTTATTTACACTCTTCAGAACTTATATGTAATTCTGCAGATTTTAAAATTGACCTTCTTTTCTGGTCTTGTTTTTTAAGAAGTCCTGATTATATTTCCCTGAAAAATTCACAAGTTGATATCTGTGTAACCTATCTGATAAGTATGTTGAAACTTCCAGGGATATATCTAATGGTGTTACCCTTGAATTATTATGAAATCCATGTAGTTCCATAATAAGATTTCTACTTTATAGATCAATATTAAAGTAGTAAGTGACTTTTCTCACCAAATGGTTTAAAACATCACGCACATCCATAGAGTACAGAGAACAATGACCCCACAGAGCACATCCAGACAGGAAGTATTCAGGTCAGAAAGGTAGAGACCTACACCATCTCATAATCACAACCAGAATTTTGCAGTAAGTAGGAGACGGAAGCAGAAAGTTTCCTAGAAATCTGTTGCCAAGGATTCAGTATACTTCAAACTTTGAATAAAGATTTGTACAAATGAATATGAGATGAGGAAGAAGAAATCTAAAACACAGATGTGATTATACTGTTTGGACACGCTTATCAAAGCCAGAAAGTTGAAGTGTGATCACAATTTTCCTTAGAGAAAAAGAACTGAATTGACATATAAGCTCATCATATATCGTTTAGCTTAAAAAAATGAAAAGAGATCAGATTACTATATGCTAACTAAAGAGATTCACCTTCAAAATAAAAACAATAGATTGAAAGTAAGTCGATGGAGAAAGATATACAATGAATACAGCAAGCATTAGAAACATGGGGTGGCTATATTAGTATCAGATAAAGTAGACTTCAAGACAAAGACTATAAGATTTTTTAAGACTTTAAATAATGATAAATGTGTCAATTTTTCAGAAAGACACAATATACATATGCCTAGTAAAGACTTAGAAGATCTGAACACTATCAACTACCTTGAACTATTTGATATTTATAAGGTTGATATTTAATATTATAAAAATACACCCCAAATTCTTCAAACTACACATTCTCATTAAGTGTGCATGGTACTGGTACAGATTATATCCTCAGGAAATAAGAAGCGATACATTTAAAATAACAAATCATAGAGAGCATGTTCTCTAATAATAGTGAAATTAAATTAAAAATCCAGAATGAGTGTGTTGATTTTCTATTGCTGCTTAGCAAATTGTGATAGGTTTAGTATTTTTTTTTTTTGAGATTTAAAAGTTTTATTAAAAGTATATTTTAGAAAGACAAAGGATGCCCCAAGAGGCACATAGTCCCAGCGATGAGAGCTGCAACAGAGAGCTATAACAACAACCACCATCACCACAGCAAGGCCAAAAGAAGGCCCTAGAAGTGGGGATATCTGCCTTATATTTGGGCTGTGATGGGTGGTTCCAAAGGCATTGTTTTAGTAATTGTAAAGCAACACACATTTATTATCTCACAGTTTCCATGTATCAAGAGTTTCCATGGATTCAGGCTGCAGTCTAAGTGTGGACTAGGGCTTCAGTCTTGTCAGCTTTGTCCCCATCTCTGCCATAATTTATTGGCCAGAAATAAGTCACAGGTCCCACTTGCACTCATAGGGAGAAGATTATACAGGGTGTGAACACCAGGCACTACAACTAGGGAGAGAAATAAGAAATCACCCTGCAACAGCAGAAGGTAGGAGGGGGAGAAGACGGGAGGCTGCCCAGTTCCCAGCAGCTGATTGGGACAGAAGCTGTGGCAACAGCAGCCAGCAGCTGCAGACATCTCTTAAAGGGGCCATGTCTGCCAGTGGACTTTCACAGTGACGGACTTACTCGCTCTGAGCACCAGTGCCGGTCAGCTGCTCGGGGACCCAGGGACTTACAAGATGACACTGAGTTGTCGAAGCGAAGGCTGAAGTCAAGGCTCTCTCCTGGGCAGAAGCGCTGGTAGTATCCATTGTTCCTCTGTTGAGCCTTCCCCCTCCCTATTTTAGCACTGCCATAGCTAAGACATTATCAAACTGGATACAGAAGTCGCTCTGCCCAGAGGATTCTCTGAAACTCCACCTCTCCCAACTTGTGGCTCCCCCCGAGCCACATCCAATTGTGTCTTCGGCAAGACTGGTGTTCTTTGCTGAGCCAACTCCAAGACTCATACTTGTGGCAGCTGACCTCAGTTTCTGGTATGGCCTCCTGAGGCAACTATAAGCACAGCATCTGTGGATGCTTGCTGAATCTTAACAGGTGGCGCTGGAGGGGCACAAGCTGGGGCTAAATTTGGCCTGCAGCTGAACCTCTCTCAGGACTATGCCACTGGACACCTACTACACACAAAGCCACACTAAAAAGACCAGGAGACTCAGGAGCTTTGTTTAGTACATAAAAAAAGACTCAGAAAGGCACCCAAAAAGAAAAGACAAAGAAATAGAAACCATATGAGAGAACAGAACAGAGATCCAGAAATAATGGAGTCAAGCAATCTAACAGACGCACTGTTCAAAACAGTGGTTATAAAGACACTCAATGAAAGTTGGAGAAGAGTAGATGAACTCAGTGAGAACTTCAACAAAGAGATAAAAAAACATAAAAATGGAAATGGAAATTATAAAAAGGACCTAGTCAGAAATGAACACATTATCTGAGATAAAGAGTATATTAGTGAGAATCAACAGAGTGGATAAAGAAGAGGACCGAATCACAGATATAGAA
>NW_011889225.1:857966-860027 GCF_000151845.1 Pteropus vampyrus | reverse complement strand
GACACTGAGTTGTCGAAGCGAAGGCTGAAGTCAAGGCTCTCTCCTGGGCAGAAGCGCTGGTAGTATCCATTGTTCCTCTGTTGAGCCTTCCCCCTCCCTATTTTAGCACTGCCATAGCTAAGACATTATCAAACTGGATACAGAAGTCGCTCTGCCCAGAGGATTCTCTGAAACTCCACCTCTCCCAACTTGTGGCTCCACCCGAGCCACATCCAATTGTGTCTTCGGCAAGACTGGTGTTCTTTGCTGAGCCAACTCCAAGACTCATACTTGTGGCAGCTGACCTCAGTTTCTGGTATGGCCTCCTGAGGCAACTATAAGCACAGCATCTGTGGATGCTTGCTGAATCTTAACAGGTGGCGCTGGAGGGGCACAAGCTGGGGCTAAATTTGGCCTGCAGCTGAACCTCTCTCAGGACTATGCCACTGGACACCTACTACACACAAAGCCACACTAAAAAGACCAGGAGACTCAGGAGCTTTGTTTAGTACATAAAAAAAGACTCAGAAAGGCACCCAAAAAGAAAAGACAAAGAAATAGAAACCATATGAGAGAACAGAACAGAGATCCAGAAATAATGGAGTCAAGCAATCTAACAGACGCACTGTTCAAAACAGTGGTTATAAAGACACTCAATGAAAGTTGGAGAAGAGTAGATGAACTCAGTGAGAACTTCAACAAAGAGATAAAAAAACATAAAAATGGAAATGGAAATTATAAAAAGGACCTAGTCAGAAATGAACACATTATCTGAGATAAAGAGTATATTAGTGAGAATCAACAGAGTGGATAAAGAAGAGGACCGAATCACAGATATAGAAGATGGGAAGCCAAGGACACTCAATCAGAATGGCAAGAAAAAAGAAGTCAAGACTATAATAATAATTTAAAGAGCCTAAGGGATACAATTAAATGTAAACATATCCGTGTCATAGGGGTACCTAAAGGAAAACAAGAAGTTAAAGAGCTATTTGAGGAAACAATGACGGAAAACTTCCCTAACCTGGTGAAGAAAATAGACATAACAATCCCAGGAAGCTCGGAGAGTCCCAAAAAAGATGAACCCAAAGAGGCCCACACCAAGACACATCATAATTCAAATGCCAAAAGTTAAATAC
Organism: Pteropus vampyrus; assembly: GCF_000151845.1. Lineage (NCBI taxonomy): Eukaryota > Metazoa > Chordata > Mammalia > Chiroptera > Pteropodidae > Pteropus > Pteropus vampyrus. The sequence goes on along the minus strand of NW_011889225.1, from coordinate 858,909 downwards.
AGAGAGAATCTTAAAAGCAGCATGAGAAAAGCAGTTAGTTATCTACAAGGGAGCACCTATAAGACTGGCAGCTAATTTCTCAAAAGAAACTTTGCAGGACATAAGGGTTTGGCACAAAATAGTCAATGTGATAAAAACCCAGGATCTACAACCAAGAATACTTTATCCTGCAAAGCTATCATTTAGAGTCAAAGGACAGATAAAGAGCTTCCCATACAAAAATAAGCTAAAAGAATTTATCAACACCAAGCTAGTATTATAAGAAATGTTGGAGGGACTTCTTTAAGAAGAAAAAACATGTATCAAAAACAGGAATAAAGAATGGTAATAATTGTATTCCTATCAACAAGTACCTCAAATAGAAAATAAATAAGAGCTCCTACCAAAAGTTAGAGTGGCTGAATGGATAAGAACACAAGACTCCTACACACGCAGACTAAAAGGAAAGAGATAGAAAAAGATATTGCTTTGATGGACCTGGAAAGTATTGCACTGAATGAAATAAGTCAGATAAAGAAAAATATCATGTGATTTCACGTACATGTAGAATCTAAAGAACAAAATAAACAACAGCAACAAAAAACAGAAATAAACTCATAGATACAGAGAATGTTTTGAGTGCTACTAGGTGGGAGGGAGTTTAGGCGGGATGGTGAAAAAGGGCAGAGGGATTAAAAAGTATAAATGGTTACAAAATAGACATAGAGATATAAAGTACAGCATAAGGAAAAGAGTTAACAATGTAATAAATATATAAAGGGGAAGAAGAGTACTATATTTAGTGGGGTGATCACCTTGTGAATTACATAGTTCTCTAATCACTATGCTATACAACTGAAAATAATATATTATTGTATGCCAACTATAATTGAAAAAGCTCATTGAATCGTACAACGTAAATATGAGTAACTAATTGTCTATTATATTTCAATAAAGCCCCCCC
>NW_011889225.1:850940-857016 GCF_000151845.1 Pteropus vampyrus | reverse complement strand
GTTTACATAGGAAATACCAAAAAACCTACAAAGCAATTATTAGAAGTAATAAGTACATTTCCAAGGTGGCAAGATATAAGGTCAATATACTAAATCAATTGTATTTTATACAATGACAAAAGAAAATTGGAAAACAAAATTTTAAATACAATTCCACTTAAAATAGCAGCAATAGCAGCAAGTGAATCTAACAAGACATGAATTTAATCATAATCCCACCTAGATTCTTTTTTTTCTTTTTTTTGGTGGAAACTGACCACCTGATTCTAAACTGTATATGGTAATGCAAAAGAAATAGTATATCCAAAGCAGTATTGGAAGAAAAACAAAAAAAAAAACAAGTTGTGTGATTATAATACATGACTTCAAGACATTCAAAGCTACAGTAATCAAGACAGAATGCTAATGGCATAAAAATCCACAATTTTTCAAACTTCAACGGTCATTTGATTTAATTTTTTACACAGGTCCCAAAGCAATTCAATAAGAAATGGAAAGCCTATTCCACAAATGGTTTCGAACACATGGATATCCATTTGACAACCATACACCATATACACAATTAATTTAAAATGAATCATTTTAAATTATAATAAAATAAAAACAGATACTATAAAACTTCTAAAAGGGAACAGGAGACTATGAAGGAAACATGTTTTTAGAGAAGGCAAAGATTTCTTAAGATACAGAAAGCAGTAACTAACTACACATGAAAAATGATAAATTATACATAAAAACTAAAATTTCCTGCTCATCAAAATACCCTGTTAAGTAAATGAGTATGCATGCCACAAACTGGGAGGAAAATACCCTCAAAATACATATCTGATGACATACTAGTATCTAGTATATACAAAGAACTCCTACAACTCAATAATAAAAATGCGGGCAAGATATGAATAGCCACTTCACAGATATAACTAATGACCAATAATTTCATCGAAAAGTGCTCAACATCATTAGTCATCAGGGAAATGCAAATTAAAACCACACTGTGTTATCAGTACATAGTATATATCTACCAGCATGGCTAAATTAGAAAATCAAAATTATCAAATGATGGTGAGCATGTGAACAACTGAAATTCCTACACATTGTTAGTGCGACTGTAAAATAAACTACTTTGGGAAAAGATCTTGTGGTTTCTTACTAATATAAACATTTACCTATCTATCCTATGACCTAGGAATTCCACTCACAGGAATTCACCCAAGAGAAATAAAAACACATATCCAAAAAAAGATTTGCACATAAATGTTTATAGTGGCTTATTTTCATGATAGCCAAAATCTGGAAATAGTTTTGGTATATGTCAACAAGAGAATGGAGAAACTGTGGTAGATTTATTCAATGGAATATTCAACAACTATAAGGGCAAAATACTGATCAATACTACATTATGAATAAACCTAAAAAAAAAAACCATGCTGAGAGGAAGAAGTCTTGTTCAAAAGAGTTTAAACTGTATGATTAAATTTATGTGAAGTTCTAAAGCAGGCAAATCCGATCTAGGGTGGGAAAAAATCAAATTAGGTGCTACCTTTGTGGAGATGAAAGTGAGGATTGACTGGTGAAGGGCACAAGAAAACCTTCACGGATGATGGCAATGTTCTATATTATATGATAGAGTTATACAGGTGTTTATACTGTACTTCATACTGTACTTCAGTATGTAAATTTTATCTCATAAAAAGAACTATAAAGTATTTAACTCTAGTTAATGATAAATGGATGCTGAAATAATCAGGAGGTGATGCATGTTAATGTCTTCAACTTACTCTAAAATACATCAAAAATAAGATGGGTTGACGAATGGATAGAGGGATGAAAAGATGTAGATATGTGATAAATAGAATAAAATGTAAGTTGAAGAATCTAGGTGGTAGATACATGAGTATTCACATAATTCTTTCAACTGTCTGTATGTTTGGTGATGGTCATAATACAATGGAACAAAATTACTAGTTTTGTGATATTAAAATAAGTGTAATTTTTCTAGGTCCAAATATTTCTTTCCTAAAATAAGGAGAAAGTTAAACTATCTTTTACCCCTAGAAGTCCTTCCACAAATATGATTGAATTGTGCCCTCTGCCATGTATCTACATAAAAATTACAGCCAGATTCTGATCACATCTTCTTCAAAATAATATTAAAATGCACTTTTCCTTTCTAATTACACCTTATAACTCATACCATCATCAATTTTTCAGAAACTTAAGGTCTAGCGCATCGAATTCCTGATACTATGTACACGTTTTTGTGGTTGCCTGCTAGAAATTTTGGTATCTCCATGAAAAGATTTCTGTGACAATATCTGCCTGGCATTTTGTACTGAACAGCTTTCTATTAAGATAATTCAGACTCTGATAAGAATTTTAAACTAACATTTAACCCTGTCTCATATTCTTAGATTACCTTTGCCCAATCGAATATTGTGATGCAACATAAAATTAAATGATCAGTATTTTCCTCTTACCTACTTTAAATTTTAATGTCCTCTGGACAAGCAAATAATGTGCATGTGGTTTAATTATTACTTTTCTTAATTTTTATATTAGTAGTCAATGTCATTTTCATCATATATCAATCTAATGAAGTCTATGAACCTTAGAAAATCGTTAAGCACTCATTCACACAAACACACACAACTCTATCTACAATTTTAGGAGATTCACAGGTCCCTGAAGCCCATCCATGATCCATGTTCTATACCTTCATCTCAGCTCTTTATGAAAGTGTACACCAAGGAATGCTAGGATGGATCAGAGTGTTAAAGATAACTAAGTGGGAATGAGTTATATTATTTCAGCCTAAGGCAAAAATAAAATTAGGAACATTTTAGACAGCCTCCAATTTCTACAGCACAGGAGTCAAGAAAAGTTAAGAAGATAATGTTAGGTAGGATGCATATGTGAAGGGCTATGCTTTGGGGCACTGCTTCTCAGAACAGCATATTTTTCAGCATACTGTGAAGGATATTTTGCTGCATGGAGACTCCCCACCATCACCACCACCACCCATGCCTTAACAGCAGCTCTAGGAAGAGTGTGACACTCCCACAGTACCAGTGAAAGGCTTGAACCTTCAGAAAATGCCTCAGGACTCCAAGCCAAAGGCAGAAACACATGAAACTAGATGAGATGACTTGTTCATGGGCCCATACAGTGCAAAAGCTCCTTGCAAGGGCTCTGATTCTTAGAGCGCAGCTTCTGCAAGCCAGAAAGCCGGTTCGTTCCCTCCACTTTCTTTCCGCCACACGCCAATGCATCATGAGGACCATTTAGAGGATATCGGAATTCCTGTGGGGATGCTGTTTTCACAGCCTAAAGCAACTCAGCTTATCTTCATGTCCACATTTATTGGGAGACCACAGAAGAATTATTCACAGTGTTTTTCCCATGCTCCCCAGTGCCAGCCCACGCTGATAGCATTTACTATGCGGAAAAAGGAATATAAATAGTTCTTTGAAGGGGGAGAAACACTTGATCATACTTACCTAAAAGTAATTTAGGAAAATTTGATGTTTCGATATTATGATAATATACTATTGATGTCGTAGTGGCAACAAATCCGATCACAGCCGGCATGAAGAGGTGGAGGTGCCGGGACTCCCGCCGTCTACGGAGAGCGGTACAGTGTCAGTGTCTACGGCTGGTGACTCCAGGCAGTCTCTCATTTTGTTTCCAACTTACACATTAAAATTCTCTCTTAGAAATAAGGTATTTAAAACACAGAATGTAGTAGTACTTGCCAAGTGAACATACAAAGGAAGACTATATAGGGAGACACACTTCCGCTAAAAGGATTCATCCTGACGTGGAAGGCTGGGTAAATGCAGCTCAACAAGAGCTTAATGCCTATAACAAAAGCACATATGTAACGACTCCCATACTGAAGGACAGATCTGTTGAAATAATTTAACACCTACAGCAAGTGAAAACAATCGACTGAATGTGAACTCTAACATACATAAAAAAGTATGTTTCTCTTTTGATAGCTTCCCTAAACTTTTCAATGATTTCTCCATTTTCATTAATTCATTGAACACATAGGTGTTTGCTGGTCAAGACACTGTATCAGATTCTGGGCGCAACAGTGAACAAGACAAGATACGGTGTCTGCGGTCACAAAATCTAGAATTTATTGAGGAGAGTAGTAGTAAATAGGACACTATAACACGTGAAGGGATGGTGAGCGAGCGCATACTCTGTTTGAGACAGAGTAAGCCTTGTGAAGGAATAGACTTCTAAACTGAGACCTTAAGAATGAGAAACTGCTACCCAGAGGAAAAAAGAGGACCATTCCAGGCAGAAGGTTCAAGGGTGTTGCAGACAATTCAGTATGGTTGCAAGGGGCCTCGGCTTCATTCTGAGGGCAACAGAGAGCTTTGGGTGGCTCAGAAACATGACAGCACAGATTTGCATGAACAACTCTCAATTCCATTTGCATTAATAATGCCATACAGTTAAACATTAATATTTTCTCATATTACTTAAATATATTAGTACATAAATGGTATAGAGAAGAAAGTAACTAGTAACTAGAAAGAGTAAGGGAGAAAGGAACATTTGGGAAAGTCATTTCAGAGGAGGTATGGTTGACAATGGGAACTGAAATATAAAAAGGAGTCCACTAGTCAGGAAAGTGGTGGAAGAGCATTTTAAAAAGAGGGAACAGAAATGTGCAAATACATAGAAGCATAAAACAATGTAGCATGTTCAAATTTTCAAGTAGTTCCTTAAATAGAAAATCTGAGATAGGATGTATCATGAAAGGCTTTGTGTGCCAAGGTAAGGAGCTGAAATCTAATCTCACAGGTGAGAAATGATAAAAACCTGAATTAAACTTTGGCAGCAGAAACATGGAGGAAATAATATATTTGAAAAATGTTAATTATTAAAATGGACAGGACTTTAATAGTGTTTAGGTCTGAGGCTGATAATGATGGAGACGTAGAAAACAATTCTCATGGTGTTTGGGTGGACGGTGGTGTGAACAAATAAGATTTTGAGCAGATTGGAGAGAGGAAGCTAATAAGTTTCAGTAGCAATGCGTACATTGTGGAAATGTCTAATAAAAATGCAAAGAAATTGTCTAATAGGCTAGTGTATGTAGCGATTTTGAACGTTATCAGTGATAAATTTTGAATCATTAATATACACATGATAATGAAAATGTGAAACTACTATGATAACATAAAAACTGGCTTAAAAACCACCCACCATCTCCCAGAAATAGTTCAAAATAGTCAAAGAGAAAAAGTAGGAAATAAATATTTCATCAGTAGAGAAATTAGAAAATGCTTCTAATACTCCTTAATTACTGAACCAAAGAAAGAATTTTTAAAAATCACTTAGTTAATAGAAAATTTAAAAATGAGCACACTACCAATTAAAGTCTGTAAAATGTTATCAAGACCACACCCAAGATATTCAAAAAGAAATAATTATAACAAATAAATTATTCCATTAAAGAAGTTAGAAAAAAATGACAAATCATTAAGAGAAGCAATAATAAAAGATGAATGAAGATAGCAGCAGCTACTGTAAGGTTTTATATTTACTGTGGCATTTCTTTATTAGGTATTTAAGGTGTATTTTAACCATGCCAGTATTTTTATTAGGATTGCTATCATATTGTTAGTGCTCTATTTACAAAGTTAGATAGATTTTTTATTCATTTTATTCTTTTTTTATTCGTTTTTTATTTATTCATTTTTAATTTATTTTTTTAAACTAGTTTCAAGATAAAATGAAAGAAAATGAAAAAAAAAGTTATATAGATTTTGAGCAGTTGCCCTAACCCTATTCTTTCTATTATTTTTAGAGTATGATTCACAGATATCAATGATCTGGTAGAAGCATATACATCCCATTACAGCAGAAAATCTTTAGTCAGAAAATTAAGAGGAAAAGCATACATTACAGGAGGACAAAACAATAATTTCAAAGCAAAGAAAATTATAGAAATAAAAAACAAAATGAAAATATAATAGTGAATATTTTAATATATACTTTTAGAATTTGATGGGTTAAATAATATAAAAATAATCAGTACACAGGACTTTAGTAATCC
>NW_011889225.1:839839-850890 GCF_000151845.1 Pteropus vampyrus | reverse complement strand
CGCATACTCTGTTTGAGACAGAGTAAGCCTTGTGAAGGAATAGACTTCTAAACTGAGACCTTAAGAATGAGAAACTGCTACCCAGAGGAAAAAAGAGGACCATTCCAGGCAGAAGGTTCAAGGGTGTTGCAGACAATTCAGTATGGTTGCAAGGGGCCTCGGCTTCATTCTGAGGGCAACAGAGAGCTTTGGGTGGCTCAGAAACATGACAGCACAGATTTGCATGAACAACTCTCAATTCCATTTGCATTAATAATGCCATACAGTTAAACATTAATATTTTCTCATATTACTTAAATATATTAGTACATAAATGGTATAGAGAAGAAAGTAACTAGTAACTAGAAAGAGTAAGGGAGAAAGGAACATTTGGGAAAGTCATTTCAGAGGAGGTATGGTTGACAATGGGAACTGAAATATAAAAAGGAGTCCACTAGTCAGGAAAGTGGTGGAAGAGCATTTTAAAAAGAGGGAACAGAAATGTGCAAATACATAGAAGCATAAAACAATGTAGCATGTTCAAATTTTCAAGTAGTTCCTTAAATAGAAAATCTGAGATAGGATGTATCATGAAAGGCTTTGTGTGCCAAGGTAAGGAGCTGAAATCTAATCTCACAGGTGAGAAATGATAAAAACCTGAATTAAACTTTGGCAGCAGAAACATGGAGGAAATAATATATTTGAAAAATGTTAATTATTAAAATGGACAGGACTTTAATAGTGTTTAGGTCTGAGGCTGATAATGATGGAGACGTAGAAAACAATTCTCATGGTGTTTGGGTGGACGGTGGTGTGAACAAATAAGATTTTGAGCAGATTGGAGAGAGGAAGCTAATAAGTTTCAGTAGCAATGCGTACATTGTGGAAATGTCTAATAAAAATGCAAAGAAATTGTCTAATAGGCTAGTGTATGTAGCGATTTTGAACGTTATCAGTGATAAATTTTGAATCATTAATATACACATGATAATGAAAATGTGAAACTACTATGATAACATAAAAACTGGCTTAAAAACCACCCACCATCTCCCAGAAATAGTTCAAAATAGTCAAAGAGAAAAAGTAGGAAATAAATATTTCATCAGTAGAGAAATTAGAAAATGCTTCTAATACTCCTTAATTACTGAACCAAAGAAAGAATTTTTAAAAATCACTTAGTTAATAGAAAATTTAAAAATGAGCACACTACCAATTAAAGTCTGTAAAATGTTATCAAGACCACACCCAAGATATTCAAAAAGAAATAATTATAACAAATAAATTATTCCATTAAAGAAGTTAGAAAAAAATGACAAATCATTAAGAGAAGCAATAATAAAAGATGAATGAAGATAGCAGCAGCTACTGTAAGGTTTTATATTTACTGTGGCATTTCTTTATTAGGTATTTAAGGTGTATTTTAACCATGCCAGTATTTTTATTAGGATTGCTATCATATTGTTAGTGCTCTATTTACAAAGTTAGATAGATTTTTTATTCATTTTATTCTTTTTTTATTCGTTTTTTATTTATTCATTTTTAATTTATTTTTTTAAACTAGTTTCAAGATAAAATGAAAGAAAATGAAAAAAAAAGTTATATAGATTTTGAGCAGTTGCCCTAACCCTATTCTTTCTATTATTTTTAGAGTATGATTCACAGATATCAATGATCTGGTAGAAGCATATACATCCCATTACAGCAGAAAATCTTTAGTCAGAAAATTAAGAGGAAAAGCATACATTACAGGAGGACAAAAGAATAATTTCAAAGCAAAGAAAATTATAGAAATAAAAAACAAAATGAAAATATAATAGTGAATATTTTAATATATACTTTTAGAATTTGATGGGTTAAATAATATAAAAATAATCAGTACACAGGACTTTAGTAATCCAATCAGGATACTCGAAAAAATTTTTCTCCTGCAAAGAATATATATTATTTTCTAACACTCATTAAATACTTATAAAACAATCAAATATTTTATTATCATGAAAATGTTAATAAATCCCAAAAGATATTTGTTTAACAAATTACATGCCCTAATAATAAACCTATCAAATTAGACTAAAGAGCAAAGCGAAAATGATTCCTAGACCTAGGAGAGTATCTACACCATAATCACAAATTATTTAGACAGAAATAAAAAAGAGAAAACTTATTGCAGACACCTGTGTAAAACAGATAAGAATGTTTCAAAAGAAAAAGTTAATAGCTTTAATATTTGTATTACTATAAAAAAATCAATTATTCATTTAAGAAGTTATTTGTATTGTTTTGCTAATTATAATGAGCATTTGTGATATTTTAAGTGAAAAATGGTTCATAAAATCTTCGTTTAAATAAAAAAGAAGGAAGGAAAGATCAACAGCACCAAATGTAATAGTTATGTTAAGGAAGAAAAGCTATCCATTAAGTTGTCATTAATGTTCATTAATGACATTAATGATTCCTGTAGAAGCAGTTTCCAGAATAGGGCAAGGCAAGAGATAAAGCAAACTAAATCTTTGAGTTCAGAAGTAACTGGAAGATGACTTTTGAGAGGCTTGGATAAGAAGTGTAAGGGGAATAAGTCTACAACTAAAGATTAGGAAGGGATAGTGCAAAATCAAAGGTGTATTTCTGCTGGTTTTTAGCATGGGTCTCTTGTATCACTATCACTATTAAACAAGGTTCTGCCATTAGCGTATGTCCTCATCATTATTATTTCACCCTCTATTCTAAGTCTCTGACTAAATCTACACATCAACCACAAGGCTGGAAAGGAGTCATCCTTGCCTACGTGATGTCAAGTTTTTAGGAAGTATTAAGCTGATCAATCTTCTACTTTATATATACACATAGAAACATGTAGGGTCAGTTTATACAATAAGATGAAAAAAAGAAGACTATAATTGTCTATGCTAATACAATATAATACAAATATGCCAAAGAGTTTTAAACAATTATCAATAATAGCCAATTAAGCTTCTAAATGCTTGAAAGCATGGCATATCTTAGAGTCTATGATATTTCTTTTTATCAGAAACTAAGATGTGCACATATATGCAAAGAAATCATAAAACATTACAAAATAGTTGGTTCCATGACAAAAACTTAAAGTTTCATTCCTTGTTAATTGCAAGAGCAAAAAATAAACAGATGTAAAGGGGCATTTTTATCATTTTGGGGACTTTAAAAAAAAAAACTTTAAAGGCCTTTTCATATCAACTCTTCAAAAAAACGTGTACTATTTAGCATAATTACATAATCAAAATTTTCTTATTACCTGAGTTTATTTTCTGTTGCTATGTGATAAAATTATTTTCCCTACATTATTTTCAAGTTTATAAACAGAATTCATTATATTCTAACTGCCCAATACAAACTTCTTTTATAAGAATGACAAAATTCCTTCAAAAGTAGGGGTTTTATGAGAAACCCCTCAATTTGTAACTATATCCTCACTGCCTCAATTTGTAACTATATCCTCACTGGTTCTTGCATTTCTTTAAAGCCTGCCTCATCTATCTTTGCTTCTTTACAAAATAAATTGGAACATCTGAGAACTGGTATATATTTACATGTAAAAATATAGTTATTCAAGTAATATATCAGTACAGACAATCTTGCTATCTATACCTATTTTGAAAGATAAAGTAAACATCAAAGTGTTTAAAAGGACAGAATTTTTTTGCCAGGGTTACATAAGTGAAAGAGTAAGGATATAGAAAGAACATCAATTAGCACAAGTCACAGAGATCTGAACTTCTGTTATCAAAGAAATTATGGACAACATGCATGATTATCATAAAAAATGGGTGGCAGCAGTTGTTCCTTATAAATTATGACCAAAAAGGTCTGATTTGGTATGCTCTTAGCTGTTATCCATATCAGTACATTCACTAGTATGTATAGTGTAATCACATTAACTAAGTCGAATCACTTACGAATCTGAAACTATGCCTTCTGCTATTTCACAAACATGCACAAATAGGAGAGCAAACGTAAGAATCCATCTCAGGTTATGTCCAGGAAAATGAAGCCATGTGTTGTGATGAATTTGTACTTTTGAGCTTTGACTGCCCCATCCTAAAAAAAAAAAAAAAAAAAAAAAAAGAGAGAGAGAGAGAGAGAGAGAGAAATTAAAGATATAAACAAAAAGATTAAAATTATGAAAAAACTTACAAAAGCCATATTTGGTGATGAAATACAGGACTCATTAGTTGAGTCAACTGTTAATAATATGCATATCATGTAACAAAAATGATAACTTATGACTGGGCCAGAACTATTCACCAGTGGTAGTGATATTTTCTCAAAGAAAGCTAAAGTTTTGTTCACTGACAACTTTTAAGCAGGATCAAGAACATTATAGATTCACCTTTAGCTCATTACTGAAAAGAAATTCAAGATTACTTTTTAGTAAAATTTTTATGGTTTTTCTTCAAAAGACAGAAAGTAATGTGAACTAATATATGGTGTGCTAGGAAAGGATTCCACTTTGTCTCCTTTTATCACTCTTTTTCCCCTCATTTTTCAAATATAAAACAGTTCCACATACTTCAAGAATGAAGGTGGGTTTGTGCCTGAAATGTTGCAGGAAGGAATTTCTATATGGATAAAAGGGACCCCTGAAGCATTCTTTAAAAAGAAAATTGATTCATGTCTTAGCTGTTCCCAAAGAAATTCATTATTAGAAAACAAGTTATATTTAACATATTCTACTAGAATTCTTGCTATAAACTCATAGGCAAGCCCTGTGTCTTTTTTGCAACGTTATAATTTTCCTTATACCTGATTCTTCTTTGAGATTTCTTTATGAACTCTCACTAACTCAAGAAGCCAATGTCAGAGAGAATAGTCTGCATTTTTCTCCATTTCCCTTTGACAATGTTCACTCCAATTCCATTTGATTCAAATACTGTTTTTTTCAGCCTTTGTGTTTGATGATAGAGATGCAAACAGGGGTGTCACAGTCATTGCTCTCAAGAAGTTAACTGGATGTCGAAAATGAATTATTAATTGTAGAATTGCAATTTTAAAAATGGAATTCTTACTTTTGGTCAAAGGGCATTCTTAATGTCCTACAAATAATACCATATATATGACTAGTGTTTCTATAAATGGCCACTGTAGTACCAATATATTTGATGTTTGTACACTTGCTTAACATAAATAACCATGTGCCAAGAGTATGGTGGTCTCTGGATGATATGATATGCCATACAACAGAAATTCTTCGATCACTGTTGGAATGCCAGCCTCTCAATTAATAAATTAATTAGATAGACAGATAGATAGATAAATAAATAAATAAATAAATAAATAAATAAATAAATAAATAAATAAATGCATATAAAGTATGTTTAAAGCTTTCTTTAAAGCATATCATTAAATTGTGCTAATTTTCTTCTTAAGAAAATAAGTCTGATAATTTTTTCATTTATTTTTATGAGCAAAATCACACATGGGAATATTAAACACCAAATTCAAAAGGGTGGCAAAATAGTGGTTATCTTCTGTGAAGGGACGAGAACATAGGACATGAGAAGAGTAACAGGCTCACGAAATGGTACACAGAGGGATTCACTTATATTCTTACTGTTAGATTCCTTAAGATGAGTAGCAGTAGGTTCAATAAATGTTTATTATAGTAGTCTCTGTCATTTTTATACATGAAAAATATTTTATAATTTAAAACAAGTTTAAAGGTCTATTTTGGTTGTTTTGAGAAGTTTACACAAATTATACATAATTGCTCTAAATAACTGAATTTTGTACATATATAAACTGTTGTACATATATAAAACAATAGGAAAAACTATACTTTTAACTCCTCCAAATATTTTGCACATGTACTCTTTCTACCTGAAATACATCCCATCACTCCTACTTTAACTTGCATGCTCTATACCCTTCAAGTCCCCAAACATACCACTCTCTATACAATCTTCCGCATCAGCCCCAAGAAGACTTAGTTGTTCTGGCAGGATAACTCTCAAGATAATTTGTTCCTATATCTGTAATTGGGCTTATAATGTGGTATACAGTAATTCTCCCTTATCCTCAGGGGATACATTTCAAGACCCTCAGTGGATGCCTGAAACCACAGATAGTAACAAACCCTTTATATACTATTTTTTTCCTGTACATATATACCTGATAAAGTTTAATATATAAATTAGGAAAAAGTAAGAGATTAACACCAATAACAATAAGACAGAACAATTTTGACAATGCACTGTAATAAAAGTTATATGAATGTGATATCTCTCTCTTAAAATGTTATTGTATTGTGGTCACCGTTCCATTTAAAAGAAGCACTTTTTGGCTTCTCTTTGGTATATCAAATTGCCAGCATCACTACTCTTGCACTTTGGGGCATTTATTACATAAAATAAGGGTTACTTGAACGAAGGACTGTGATACCTCAAGAGTCAATCTGACAACCAAGGTGGCTCCTAAGTGACAAATGATTGTGTAGCACATACATTGTAGCTATACTGGACAAAGGGATGAATCACATCCCCAGTGGGACAAATCAGGACAGCACGAGATTTTATCATGCTACTCAGAACAACGTGCAATTTAAAATTTATGAATTGTTTATTTCTGGAATTTACCATTTAGTATTTTCTGACTGCAGTTGATGGCCGGTCACTGAAACCGTAGAAAGAGAAACCATGGATAAAAGAGAACTTCTGCTGTCATTTCTGGATGTGTCTGTTTCACTGAACTATTCCAGTGACTTGCCTATTCACTTGCCTATTCTAGGTAAGTACTGTGTTTTACCCAATTTCCATTCTCTTTACCTAGCACAAAGCAAGTACTCAACAAATGCTCTAGACCTATCTCATATAATTCTCTTTTCCCTCTTCTCAAAAAACTGCTACTGATACTTGAAATCCACTTCTAAGACAGCATATGACTTCTATTTTACCTACAGAATATCACATGCCCAAAACACAAATGTTTGGAAAACACAAAATACTTGCTCATTCTTTTCTCACAGAGTTATATATCAGTTTTCATGTTGTAAAAATCAGTCAACAGTATACCAACTCTCAGCCATTAAGAAGACTTTTAAGACTCAGGAACAGAGACAAAAGCAATGGTTACCAGAAGGGAGAGGGTGGGGAGATGCGTGAAAAGGAGAAGGGGAATATAGTCAATAATAGTGTGATAAATTTGCACAGTGACAGATGATTACTAGAATTAATAAGGTGATCATATTGTAAGGTATAAAAATATCAAATCTCTATGTTGTACACCTGAAATTAATATAACCAATAGAAGATTGTATACCAACTATACTTAAATAAAAAAAAGAAAAATTTTATAAACATTAGGCAATGTAATATAGGACAATAGATTACTTACCAATAAACAATATTGGAAAAGTAATAAACAACAGGAAGACATGAGGAACCAGGTTGAGGGCATCCACAAAGCAGGGATTTTGTAAGACACCATCATAGATATTATACGAAGAAATGTTGTTACCGCAGAATGAAAGACTCATTTCTTCTTCTATGGTTTACTCTGCAATAAAGAGAAAAGAAAAAGGGCCTCTTATTACTAAATTCTCCTTCATAAAATTACAGCCTTAAAGAGGTGTTATCTTAAGTCTTCAGGATAGCCATGCAATGTTTGTGGAGTTATTCACAATTCAGAGGAGGATGGTGAGGTTCATATTGGTAGGAACTTGCCAACCAGTAGGTAGCTGGCATCCACACCCACATGTATCTGACTAAAAACTATGTTGGTCCTCCACTGTATCGCACAGCCTCCAACCTATTTTTTTAAGAAAATATCTATTCTTATTAAAATAAGCAGCAGCTCAATATTTTAACTTCACTGGACTTTGTTTCTTCTCCATATTTATGTCACCTGGATTCTGAGTTAGATTATCAAAGGTTGGCAATAGTTTGAATAACTAAGGTAGTACTTTTTCTCTCTTCCCTTTCATTGATAATTGATTTAGTAATGGTTCAAACAATATTTTTTCCTAGAAAGTAAACAGAGTGTTACACAGAAAAAATTGGCCACTGTAGGTAAACCATTGGAGAAAACAAATTTCAAGCAAAACTTTTATAAAGCATTACATAAATAGAATAGAAAGCTTATGTGTTTACAGTCTATAAAAGCTTATATAGTATTCTTCTCATGTATTATTTCTGGTAAACCCCTCCTTTTTTTTTTTTTTTTTGATAAATCATTGGCATGCTCTCTAGTTTGGAACTTTTTTCATCTAAAAAAAAAGTTATACTTTTAAAAAAACTCAAGATGAGGTTATATACTTGGCAAATCTTTATTAACTATTAAAGTTCTAAGCTAGATAAAAGAATTAAAAAGGACTTGAGATTTTTTTAAAATAACAATACAATGGAAGTTATGAGTCCATAATTATATGTTAGATGTATTTCTGGTAAAGATGGAAAAACAAACTAAAAAACAAAAACTAGTAATGGAATTTTTAAGACTACTTCTTTTACTTAGTAGAGATGATAAAAGAAAACTTTAAGCCCACTTTAAATTGAAAAATATGTATAAACTGTTTTATTTATTTTAGTTGGTTTTATAATTTTATCCCAAATTATAATATTCCAATTTCCACATTTTAAAACTTGATATTTAATCATTATCATCAAGTTGGATGCTAAAAACATAATCTGAATTTGCAAAATATACACTTCATTAACTCTACATTGCCTGCATAGTATTTAATCAATCCTGAAGCCTATCAATTAACCGTTGGATAAATCTGTGTGAATGTGAAAAGAAAATATCAGAGAAATACAACAACCTGAAAAAGTCAAAGAACATTTTCAGCCATGTACCTAATGTCTGGGAGGTGAGGTCATTAATTAATTAACTGTAAAAGTACTTATTGTTGCTGATTATGTGCTAGACACTAGGTATCCAATAGTGCAGATAACAAACACAGTCCCTGTGGTCTTAGTCTATATAAATTAAACTACACTAATTCCAATAGTTCTTGGTATAATGTAAAGTTTATGATCTAAAAGTCAGAGAAATATACAATGGCATAATCACACTAAGGTGCATACTTCAGATTGGTAAAGCAAAAGCTTTAAAAGATTTCTTCCTTCTATCATAATCTCTAACCTCAAAATTTCCCCCTGGCTCCCAGCCTGTTTACTGTCTCTCATCATATCTCTCTTTGTGATTTTTCCTGTCTCCTCTTTCATCCTTTTCCTCTTGACCCTTATCCTTCTCTAACATACATTGCGCAGGTGGCACATTCTAAAAGCCAGCTCATAGTACAACCAAACATGGATAAAAAGAGGGAAGGAGTAAATTTTACTATAGATACGTTGAAAATTATTGTGTTTACCTGAAATTTTTTATTCAATCTGGATTTTAAACTAATTCTTAGCTCTCCATTGTCATTCACGGTTTCCCGCCCAGAACCCAGGTTAAGTTAGAAATGCTTTAGGAAGGGTATAACTGCGCTCTTGCTAAACTCTGTCACGTGCCATCCTTCAGCCCCGCCTCTTATGGATCTGCCTAGTTCAGCTAAGCACTGACAGAGGCCCCAGCATCAAGGAGGAGGGAGAGAGAAGAGAAGCCAGACAAAAAGACATGGCTTTTTTTCTCCCCACAAGCATAAACCCATGGAAAGCTGTTCAAGTGCTTATGACAGACGATAGAGCTGAAGAAGTTGACTGAATGGACTTTAAAAACAAGCATTAAAAGTGAAATTTTGATTATAGGAGTGTTCTGTAGAGCAGAAAACAGAAATATGCTTTGATGACTAAACTTATGATTTCATGGCAAGAATACTACTCTCAGTACTCTTATTCCTTGAAATACACTTTATGAGAAACTCTACTCAGGAGTTATAAAATTTGGATTTAGTTGATGAATAAAAGTAAAGTAAGTGAAAACTAGTACTCTCTCCTGTTCTTCAGTCGAAACTGTCATTTCTAATGCAGTAGCAATCCCTGAGAATTTAGCATGCTGGAAACACCTAAAGAAAACATACTAAAAGCAATATTAAAGCTTTCATTCTTATACACACTATAACTCATTCTTTTATTCTGAGATTAGTCAAATTATGTTAAGATAAAGAAACATGACATTTTTAAGAACTTACTTAGGACTTTATCATTATCTAGGGCATTTTCAGGATCAGCACTTATGAAAACAAATGTAATTACTTCTTGAAGTTATTCAGCTGATGGTTCATAAAATATGAACTAAAAGATGTCTGTCTAGTTGTCTATCTATGAATGACAAATCCAACTACGAAAATAACTAACAAAAATGACTGCTGACTTCTGTTTCAGTGCTTGATCTGAATGCAACCTTTGAAGTTCTATCGCATACCAAAGGAAATGTTGGGGCTACTCAGCAGACAAAATTCCTTAGACAAACACTCCAATGAGATTTTTTTTTTTTAATTCCAAACTGAACAAATAAAGCAACAAATAAATACCTTGGACAATCTCTTGAAGCTGCTTCAAACCCCTATTCGTGCACTTGTGCTACCTCCTAATGAACACCGGCTTCCTAAACTCTCTTCAGTGTAAATTTCAAACCGGGACGCAAAACTCCTAAAAAGCAAAGAGTAACAAAAACTGAGCAGATAGAAAGCTATTTAATGAACAATACAGGAAATGTCTAAGAGGAAAAAAATTTAGTAATAATTCCTTGTACTATCTCCAGTTGGTTTAAGAAGGAGCCGGCAGAGTTTTGCAAGGAAAGCTGAAAACCTGATCCCCATGCCCTCTCATTCCCGGCTGGGGCCCGGTCCCTTAATCCTAGAAATAGCCACCACGAAGGCAAAGCGCTGCGAGAGTGCGCGGACGCCTTTTGGATGCCGAAATGTTATCTTCAAATCGACAGCTTACAGTTATTCTTAAAATTTTTAAATGATATTGATGTAAAAGACACGGACTCACTTACTCCGAAGGCAGAGTTTTCCTCCCCTAGCCGAAGCATGCAGGGCGCCGGAGTGGATTATTCGGAGTGGATTATTTTTAGGGTAGTGGGAGATCAGCTGCTGCCTCCTATCGAGTTTCTAAATTGCACAAACTGCTCTGGGCTGGGGCGGACGCAGC
>NW_011889225.1:828196-839789 GCF_000151845.1 Pteropus vampyrus | reverse complement strand
ACTTAGGACTTTATCATTATCTAGGGCATTTTCAGGATCAGCACTTATGAAAACAAATGTAATTACTTCTTGAAGTTATTCAGCTGATGGTTCATAAAATATGAACTAAAAGATGTCTGTCTAGTTGTCTATCTATGAATGACAAATCCAACTACGAAAATAACTAACAAAAATGACTGCTGACTTCTGTTTCAGTGCTTGATCTGAATGCAACCTTTGAAGTTCTATCGCATACCAAAGGAAATGTTGGGGCTACTCAGCAGACAAAATTCCTTAGACAAACACTCCAATGAGATTTTTTTTTTTTAATTCCAAACTGAACAAATAAAGCAACAAATAAATACCTTGGACAATCTCTTGAAGCTGCTTCAAACCCCTATTCGTGCACTTGTGCTACCTCCTAATGAACACCGGCTTCCTAAACTCTCTTCAGTGTAAATTTCAAACCGGGACGCAAAACTCCTAAAAAGCAAAGAGTAACAAAAACTGAGCAGATAGAAAGCTATTTAATGAACAATACAGGAAATGTCTAAGAGGAAAAAAATTTAGTAATAATTCCTTGTACTATCTCCAGTTGGTTTAAGAAGGAGCCGGCAGAGTTTTGCAAGGAAAGCTGAAAACCTGATCCCCATGCCCTCTCATTCCCGGCTGGGGCCCGGTCCCTTAATCCTAGAAATAGCCACCACGAAGGCAAAGCGCTGCGAGAGTGCGCGGACGCCTTTTGGATGCCGAAATGTTATCTTCAAATCGACAGCTTACAGTTATTCTTAAAATTTTTAAATGATATTGATGTAAAAGACACGGACTCACTTACTCCGAAGGCAGAGTTTTCCTCCCCTAGCCGAAGCATGCAGGGCGCCGGAGTGGATTATTCGGAGTGGATTATTTTTAGGGTAGTGGGAGATCAGCTGCTGCCTCCTATCGAGTTTCTAAATTGCACAAACTGCTCTGGGCTGGGGCGGACGCAGCGACTCCGAGGCAGGAAACTGGGAAGAAGCCCCGAGCGCAGCGCCTGGGATTGAAGACCCTCCCCACCCCCGCTCGGCCCAGCTTTCCGCATGGGAGCGGCAAACTTGGGGCGCGCAGTGCAGAGATTTTACAAACTCAAGGAATATGCGTCCCCCAAACTTCATTAGACGCCGAAACGCATGATTCAACGATTCACCGGAGTCAGTTTTTTAAAACGTCGAAACACTTGCACTTGTAATTTTTCCCCCCGGGCTCTATGCCTTTTTATTAACCGCATAAGGAAGCAGATTTAGGGGTGTCACCATTTTTCCCCTAAGCAGACCCGAGAAATGAAGGGCTCATTCCAGACAGAGGAACTGCCTGCCGGGCTGTGTTAGATCATGAGAATGTCTCACAGGAGCAAGGCACACTCAAGCCCAATAACTGCTCCAGCGACCTGGAAAACTTGGTTACTCCTCCGGACCAGTCGCCCAGCTGCCGCAACTCAACTCTCGTCCTGGCTCCCCAAAAGCGGGACAAAAAGCATCCCCCCTCCACTATTGCTCTCTACCAAAGAGATCATTTATTCTCAAGAAGATAACGTTTTTTAAAATACACTCACCCCACAACCCCACAAGGACGCAAGCCGTAAATTTTGTTCCAGACAACCTTCTTTAATTAACACTTGATTTTTCTCAGGGGCCAGTGCTCAGTCAGCTTGGAAGAACCATTGTTTTTTCAGCAACTGTCCTAATCTGATAAAGGATGGCCAAGCAGTCCGAGGCTGGTGCCTTTGTAGTTCAGTGCGCAACCCCCCAAGGGGCACCGCTGCAGGAGCGCCGGCACCGGAAGCAGGTCCCTGGACCTGAATTGCAAATCCCGAACTCCGGCGCCCTCTCGGCCTCTTCGACTGATTCCCGCCATGCAAGCCCGGAGGGATTTCCCCATGGGCGCCTCACTCTGGGAAGGTCGCTGCTTCCCGGATGGGTGCGGGGCCTCAGCTAAAGACTGAAGCTTGAACCCCCGGCCGCTAGGGCACCCTGGAGGGTCCCGAAGACTCTCACCCTGCGGCTTTAAAAACTTGCAATTGCACTCTAGAGCTATTTGGCGCGACGCAGGCGCGGGAAGAAAAGAGCGTCCTTCAAGGATGAGGATCCGAGTACTGTTGTGGGTAGAACCAGGGGAGACTCCGTGAACAGGCTGGAAGCGGCACCAGAGGCTTTCCAGGGCGTCTGAGGGGAGAGAGAATTGGAAATAAGGGGTGCAGATAATTCCTAGATGTAGGCTCTGAGTGTGCCGACACAAAATCAAATTGACTTTGAGATTTAATGGATATATATATATATGTATATATGTGTATATATATACACATATATACATATATATGTGTGTGTGTGTGTGTGTGTGTGTGTATATATATATATATATAACCATTAGTAAGATCAGAATGATAAAGTCATGGTTATTGCAGAAACTTCGGAAGTTATGAAAAACTATGAAACACCAATGAGCCCCCAAACCAATAAAACTACTGAAAACATTTTGTTATATTTTAACAAAGCCATATAGTGCAGTGATTAAAAACATGGACATGGGAGCCAGCCTGCTATCAAATCCTGCTATCCCACCTGTTAGCTCAAATTTCAGACACGTTGCTTAATCATTCTGTGTATCAGTTTTCTCAACCATTTGATGGGACAAATTAAAAAAAAAAAAATGCTTCATAGGTTTGATGTGAGGGTAAGTCAGATAATCCCTTTGAAATTCTGAGAGGGTGCCTATCCGTGCAGTAAAAGCTAATAGTACATTATGGTTATTATTTTTTTTCTAAGCATATTTTATATTGTTGGCAGTCACAAAACAGTTTGACTCCTCACAGTATCTTTTAAAACGATTATTTCCCAATGGTATTTTTAAATCTTAATAAAAATGGCTGCATAGTATTCCATGGTGACTAGAGCATAATTTTAAATTCATTTTCTTATTGTTAAGCGTAGAATTGCCAAATTTTCACTATCATATTTAATCTTATGATGAACTATTTTTATAAACTTTTTTACGTAGCAGATAATTTTTTTAAGATACATTCTCTGAAAAGTAATTACAGAGTCAAAAGTTAGGTTGGATTCAAAATGCAAAATTACTTTTCTAAAACGTTTGTATTAACTTCCTCCAAGTTGTATGAAATGACCTATTGTAACAGAGTGAAATGCTCTCTTACTCCATCTTCTTCAAGTCTTTTTTGTTCCCTTGGCATTTAGATTAATAGCCTCTTGCATATAGACATGCTAATTATTATAGGAATTCTGCTTTCTGCTTGAGTTTTACAAAAACAGCCCTAGAAAGTGCCCCTCCCAAGGAGATAAGGGAAGTATGCATTGTTTATAAAAGATTTGCAGAAACCTCATGCCTGAACTCACAACAACTAGGGTTAACAGACTAAGCACAATCTTCCTCAGCCCCCTGTGGAAGCCCAGATGTCTATAGTCGGTGGTCAATCACCTCTTGCCCCTCTTGTTTCCTCCTTCTCTTGAGATAAAAGAAGGTTGAGCTCTTAATAGGAGATGGATATTAATCTTGGTTCATATATATGACAAATATTTTTCTTATTTATCATTTTAGAAAATGATAGTGGTTCTGCCTTTATAAAAAAATAATTGTTTTCATACATTTTATAAATGTATGAAATGTATAGAGATTATTTTTAGCTCTCCCACTGGCCACAGAGGTCAGTGATGAGTCAGACCTTCAGGGTCTCTGCCTTCATCATGCTTCCCTCTAAGGCAAATTTGGTGTTTTTTATCTTGCATTTTATTCCAATGCTTTAGTTAATAGATATTAACCTTCATTTACATTTGTTTAAAGAGTTGTTTTTATTTGATTCTGATTTTTTTTTGACATAAGCCATGAGATGAAAACCTAAGTTAATATATTATTCATTACAACCAACACCATTTATTGAATAACTTTTTCTTCTGCCCTGACGTGTAACACCACTTTTGTCATATACAGTATATAACTATTTTATAATAAGACTTGTTTCTGGGCTACCTATTCTGTTCTATTGATCTGTTTTTTAAATATTGCTATGCTATTACTATGATCAGGTATATTTAATTATTATAGCTTTAAAACATATTTTAACTCTAGGAGTGTTGGTCCCTTTTTTATTCTTTATAAAATTTTCTTAGTTATTCTTCTTTAGGAATTTTATTGGAATTTCATTAAATTTAGTAAGTAATTTATAAAGAAATATTATATTTTTAGTGTTCTGTCTTTCCATATAGAAACATGGTTTCTCATTTATCTGTTTTCTTTTTAGCTTAATATTACATTTTTATAGGTCTGTACATTTCTCGGAATGATCAATCATACGAATTTTAAATTCTTGTTTTCATGTGTTGTGAGGCTATTAAAAATGCACTAGTTGTTTATATTTTTTGCAAATTATATGTTTATTTTATATTCAACTATTTGCTAAGTTTTCTCAATAATCCCAGTATTTTTACCATGTTACCTTGAATTTCCAGAAAATATGATTTTATCTGGAAATAGTGGTACACTTGTGTGCATATTTGTGTTTTCTCCCTCATTCTCAAATCCCACATGTTGATACCCGAATGGAATGGCCTTAGGTAGTGTCGCCTTTGTAAGGAAATTGGGTTTAGATGATGTAATGAGGGTAGAGCCCCCATGATGGGATTTATGTTCATTTAAGAAGATACTAGAGCTCTCTCTCTTTGTGCTCTCCACCAAGTAAGGACACAGCAAGAAGGTAGATACTGGCAAACCCTCACCAGTAACCAAATCTGCTGGTCCCTTGGTCTCCAACTTCCCAGCCTCCAGAACGGTGAGAGGTAAATGTTTGTTGTTTAAGCCACTCAGTTTTTGGCAATTTGTTACAGCAGCCCAAACTAAGACGATTTGCTCTCCCCTTTCGAATACAGCATATTTGTATTTTATTTTGAATTTCACCAACTCTAAATTCCCGAATGGTGTTAAACTATAAAAGGAGGAAAAACATCCTTTTTTAAAAAAATTAGAAATATATACAGTATATTTTTAAATCAACTTAAAGTTAGTTTTCATAAAATAAAATCATCCATTATACATGTAAAATCCAAAATGTTTGATATAATTATGATCCCAAAAGGATATAGACTATTTCTATCTCCCCAGGAAGTTTTTTTGTGCCACTGACTATTCACTCTTATCTTTACCCACCTACGATAACCACTGATGTGAGGTCTGTCACTAGAGATTAGTTTTGACTATTCAGAAATGTCATATAAAGGTGGTTATACATTACATACACTTTTGTGGTCTAGTTTCTTTGGTTAAGCATAATATTTTTGAGATTCATTCATGTTGCATGTATCAGTAATTTTTTTTTTTTTATCGCTGAGAACTTTGTTGTATGAATATTCCACAATTTGTTTGTTCATTCACCATAGATATACATTTGAATTATTTCTAGTTTTTGATAATGGTAAATACAGCTTCAATGAAAGTTTTGTAAATGTAGTTTTCATTTCTCTTAAGTAAATATCAAGCAGTGGATTTGCCGGCTTACATGGTTACTATACATTAACTTTACAAAAATTGCCAAAATGTTCTCCATAGTGATTGAAACATTTTACATTTTTTTCCACAAAAGTATGAGTTTGTTGTTCCCCAGTCTTGCTAATATTTAATATTGTCAATTTAAAAATTTTTAATTTTAATCCTATTAGCTGTGGACTGGTTTCTGATTGTGGTTTTAATTTGCATCTCTCTTATGACTAAGAATTTTGAGAATAAATTTTCATGAGTTTATTGGTCATTCATATATCTTCTTGTGGTACGCATAACTCTAAGATGACTCCTCTGAACTTCTTCCCAGTGTTACTCATATAATTACGTTATGTTACGTAGCAAAAGGGATTTTTCAGATGTAATTAGGATTACAAATCAGTTGACTTTTAAATAGATAGTTTATCCAGGTGGGCTTAATTTAATCTTATAAGCCCTTTAAAAGTAGAATGTTTTCTTAGGCTGGTAGAAGAGAAAGTCAAATAGATTTGAAAAATGAGAAGAATTTGATGTGAGGAAAATTCTCTTTGCTCATATGAAGAAGGCCACAGGATAAGGACTTCAGAGTGGCTTCTAGAAGCTGAGCACAGTCCTCGGACAATAGCCAGCAATAAAATGAGGACTTCATTCTCACAACCAGGAGGAATTGAATTCTGACAACAACCTGAATGAGCTTAGAAGTGAATTCTTTCCCAGAGCCCAGTCAAGCCAACATCTTGATTTTATGGCTTGAAAGACCCTAAACAAAGCACCCAGTTGAGCCCACGTAGAATTCTGACCTTCAGAAATGTGAGATAATAAATGGGTATTTTTATAAGCCACTCAGCAACAAGTTATGTCATAAAGGAAAACTAATACACTTCTTTCATGAAGTGTCTGTTCAAACTTTTGCCCATTTTTTTTGACTTGCTTATTATTGACTTGTAACTTTTAAAAATATTTTTTAGATATGTCAGTTGTTGGCTACACATACTGAGAATATTTTCTGCCAGTTGGTGGCTTGCTTTTATTTTTTAATGGTGTTTTTAAAATGTTCTAATTTTGATCGTCTAATTATCAA
Organism: Pteropus vampyrus; assembly: GCF_000151845.1. Taxonomy (NCBI): domain Eukaryota; kingdom Metazoa; phylum Chordata; class Mammalia; order Chiroptera; family Pteropodidae; genus Pteropus; species Pteropus vampyrus. The sequence continues at coordinate 833,209 of NW_011889225.1, read as the reverse complement.
TTTTTGTTTGTTTGCTTACTAGTTAATGCTTTGACTTTTTTCTCTAAGAAATCTTTGTCAACCTGTCTTTCTCTATTCTGGCTGCTGTAACATAGACTGGATAGCCTATAAACAATAGGAACTTATTTCTAACAGTTCTAGAGGCTTAAAGTTTAAGATCAGGGTGTCAGCATGGTCAGGCAAGGGCCTGCTTCTGGGTCACAGACTTCTTTTTGTGTCCTCACATGGCAGAATGGCCTAGGGAAATAGAAAAAGAAGAAAAGAAGATCTGCAGAGAGCAAAGACTAGAGACAGGAAAGAGTCGGGATGGTTTTTTGGTTCCCTAATCTAAACCGACAGAATTCCTCTTCTCAGATTCCTTAAATTGTCCCAGGATCCCTGTGAATTCTTCATTTTGCTTAAGCTAACCAGAGAGAGACTCTGCTGTCTGTGATGTGAAGTAAAGGTCCTAATGCACCTAAAACTCACTGTGTCTAGTTAATCTTAGTGTTCCCACCACTCCACATTCCTTCCTCTGAGTTCCTATGTCTGTTTGTATTGTCACACACCCTATACACATACAATTTTGACGCTTCTGAATCAGCTCTCCAACATACACATTCAATTGATCATAAATCAGGTTTGCTTCATAGGTTACCTACCACTTCTCTCTTCTCCCCTATCCCACTGCTTTTGCTTTGGTTCATGCTCTTATTGCTTTTTGCTGAGATTGTTTTGATACCTCCAAACTGGTGTTTCTGTGACTGAACTTTCCTCCTCTACCTTTCTTCCACAATTTCCAGACATATCTTTGTAAACACACATGTGATCATGTCACTCCTCACCAATCCCTCAAAGTGCAGTCCACCAATGACCTACACTAGAATTTGCCTGCGGGTTTTGTTAAAAATACAGATTCCTAGGCCCAACTCTGCCCAGACCTACTGAATCAAGAGAAGGGACCCTCCAATGAGAAATCAATAGATTTTTACAAGTATCCTAGATGTTTCTGAACACTAATAAATTTTGAGAATTTTTACTCAATAAAAACCCAATGCTTTGATTTGCACTCTAATTTTCCCAGTCATATTTTTGAATATCATCCAAATACTTTGTGCTCTAGGCACACTGCACACCCACTATTCATAAATAAATCATACTTTTTTAATATCTTCTAGGTCTTCACCCATGCTTTTGCTCCACTTGTCTGAAACGTTCTTCTCTTCTTTATCCTGCTATTGAACATAGCTTGTTAATTATATTCTTTATGCTCCATAATTGCTGGTGCTTATATTTTTTATTGAACTATACTTGTATTATATGTATTTATGTGCCTTTCTTTCCATGAGGCTTTGAACTTTTTGAAAGCTATGACTATGTTTTCTTTAACTCTGTAGCTTCCAATATCTACTGCACTCTCTAGCAAACAACAGACAATCAACAAATATGGTTGAATGAAATCTGAGTTTTCTAGTAATTGTGATTTTTTTGCGGGGGAGAGGGGCCTTGCCTGGCTCTAACTAGCCTTTTCTGGGCCTAATATTATTATTTTTAGCCCTGGAGTAGAAGGCTCCTCCAAATTGGAGGGTTTCTCATATGAGGTGGGCCATAGTAAACACCAAAGTTTAGGTGCATGTCTATGAACAATAAGAGTCATCAAGAAGGAATAGCATCCACTTGCCCACTGGGATTTTTACCTAAAGCACATCCATGACACTGTCTTTTCATTGGTTTGGTAGTAAATCTTAATGATAATAACTTCATGAGCTCTGATTTATTCGAATTTGCTCAGGCAAATATAGATACGCTATTTATCTTAGTACAAATTCTATATTGATTTAGTAAAACAGGAAAAAAAAGAAAAATGTTACATAAACGATATCAAGTTTTGAAAATACTGTAGATAGAGAATGAAACAGAGATCTCAAGTTTTTATTTAAAATAAAAGGGACTGGGCTGGCACTCACATATTTCAAATTTGGTAAAGACATGATTGTTGGTAAATCTAAATATCTTCACAATTAATGATTCATACTTTTGTTATTAGTTAAAATATTTCAGGAAAATATACATTTTTATTCAAACTAAAATAGTAAAACTATTTTTATTTAAATTTATTTAAATTTATTTAAAAATAAATTTTAGATCTTGCTAATTTGAGAATTGTAATAATTTTGATTAAATTATTTACATTTGAAGTATTTCTGACAAGAGCTAATCAGATTTATATTGTAAACATTTCAAGGATATTAATTACAGGAGTCAGAAAGTAAACCGCTTTACATATAAAAAAAGAAACTTATTAATACTTAAAATAATATAAGTATTTCTTATATAATCCTTTAAATAAACATCCAGAGATCCTATATTAAATTAACTAGCATTAGTTAAAGGTCACTTAATTGCTTTACCTTTATGAGCTCTATTTTTAGTTATTTGTATTAAAATTGGTCTTATCTTTACAATTTTTTAATTTTCAAGAAATTGGTAGGCGAAATTCTAAAATTAATTTCTCATTAATGTTGTATAGTATGTCAGATTTGCCCAAACCTTTAAAAGCATATTTAAATATGTGTAATTGTTACACTTTTGTAAATTCACCTAGGTAGAGCTATGTGTCACTTAATGAAGATGGTATGTTCAGAGAAATACATTGTTAGAAATGCATTGTTAGGTGATTTTGTCATTGTGCAAACATCATAGAGTGCACTTCCACAAGCCTAGATGGTATAGCCTCCTACTGTAATTATATAAAAGTGCTGTACTTTTATAGGACTAGCAGCATAGTAGGTTTGTTTATATCAGCATCACCAAAACACATGAAGAATTGGAGTGTAAGCCCTGACAGTTGGCTTTTCTTTTTGTAATGCCAGTACTTGACAAGCCTTGATTGCTGAAGAATTCACTTCAAAGACCCATCCTGTTAAAATTAGGCTATCTCTAATAAACACATTGACACCCACTGGATTCAATAAAGAGCCAGGCTATCTCCCCGACTGAGGCTCCTTTGTTTTAAATCTTGATTGATTTCTGTAACTGACCATTTGGACTACTTGTTTTATCTCTTCTGGTGCTTTAAATTCCCGCTCTTATGTTTTAAGTTCACCAATAAAGACTGAGCCCTTGACCCGAGGGCCCCATCCTCAACCCCAGAAAAAGCAGAACCTTGGCCCTGCTTCTTTCCCGCCCCCTACCTTGTAGTGCACCTCCTGGCACCCTGCATGCTTCAGGGCCTATAAGTAATAAACTCTTTTTTTCTTCAAAGTTTCTTGGTGGTTATTGCCATAGAGTGTCTTGTGATTATAATAAGAACCACAAGAGTCAGTCCAGTTCTAAGACTGGTTTAGAAAAGGGAGTTGTCTGTGGGAAGCGCCCTGGACCCAAATGAAGGCCCCCAGGCATTTCTAGAAGATAGCATTACTATTCCTAGACAGTAATGCTTTGGGCTATGACTGCCCCCACATCACTAGGCAATAGGAATTTTTCAGTTCCATTATAGCTTCATGGACAGTTTAATCCAAAGAAGTCAACCCAGATCAAAATACTGTCTTATGTTTCTTGTTTTATGTATCAACTTAAAAATACATACAAATTTTGCACTTTATCTTATAACCCCACCACCACCATCACTAATAAGCCATACCCATTTTCTAAAACAGTATTTCCCACTAACCCATGGAAACCTTCATGGAGAACTTGATAGTCTCCTGCCCTTAAGTCTTTTTAAAGTAAGAACAAAGATTCAGGTAAAGAGAAATGCAGAGGTTATAAGCATTGAGCTGTGTTCTTTGAGAGATATCATTAAGATATTTGTAGTTGTGAGCCCAATAGGATTTTGAGTCAGGTATATTATTTTTAAAGAAATGAACTTCATTTCAAATCATACTATAGTTAACATAAGCTGAGAAACAGAATCTAAAGATCAGTTTCTCCAAAGATGATTTATAGGAATGAAGGATATTCAGAATGTTTATGCAAAACAAAAAGTATAAATAAGATCTCTATTCCCAATACTATGCATTTTACAAATCTAGAAATACAGACTCATACACATACATTTAATACTGAATATTCAAAAGTTCCTATTCTGGATGTGAATACAGATTAACTAACTTCCTTATGAAATACTATAAAGGAACATAAGGTTAGAGTCAAAATTTAAAAAAAAAAAAAAAAAGAACATGATGTTGTTCCTGGAACAGCAGATCACAGAGGCTAATCTGGGAAACAGATCCTGAGGTCATTTAATAAACTTAGATAAGCTCTAAAAATTACATTGGGCCAGTCACGTAATAACTATTTTTTTTATTCTTTTGCAAATATGAACCATTTAAAGAGTGCATTTCCTTTTTTTATGATTCATTTGGGAAAAAAGATAGGTCTTAAGCCAAAAAAAAAAATGTATAATTCATTAAATCTTGATGAAAATGAGGTCCTGAAAATCAACAGGTTGATGTTCTTGGTTCCGCCAGCCTCACAGAGCATTTGTTTCTTGAAACAAAGAGTATTAAGGCTTGGATTAACTTATTCTTTCAATAAATATTTATTGACTGTCTACTATGTATCTCACATGTGATAAAAGAAAATAGCATTAAACAAGGTAGACATACCTCCTGTCTTTCTAGAATTTAAGTCTAGAAAGAAAGAAAAGCACTAAGTAAATAACAAGAAACACCTTTTAAAATAAAATTGTGATACATACTACAAGGAGAAAGTACAGAATATAATAAGAGCATAGTATTGCCAGACCAGATCTTGTCAAGGAAAGTTTTCTATGGAAATGACATTTAAGCCACAGCTTAGAGGATGAGGAGCAGCCAGGTGAAAGATAAGTAAGACTAGGAAAGATAATCATGTTCTAGGTCAAGAGAACTGTGCAAAGGCCCTGCAGTAGGAAGGACTGCATGTCTATGAGAGACCAGTAGAAGATCGCTAGCTAAAGTATGGTAAATGAAAAGGAGTGAGATAAGATGGGGCAGAACAAGTAAGGCCTTAGAACGTCACAGCAAAAATTTAAAATTTTATTCCAACAAA
>NW_011889225.1:826689-827106 GCF_000151845.1 Pteropus vampyrus | reverse complement strand
GTGAGTAATGTCCAAAACATCCTGTCCTCAACAGCTCTGCTCAGCTCCTGCAGACTCAGGCCTATGGCTTCTTTTATGGAGTCATTCCAGCTCATGTTTGGTCTTCTTTTCTTGCTCCTTTCCATTTTCTCAGCATTATTGTCTTTCCAGTCAACCCTACCTTCTTGTGATGTGCCGAGGTATGACAGCTTTAGTTTTGTCATTTTTGTCCCCAGTGATGTTTCATTCAGGCTTAATTTGCTCTAGGACCCACCTGTTCGCCTTTCTGGCAGTCCAGAGTATCTGTAGAGCTCTCTTCTATCACTATATTTCAAATAAATAATTTTTTTCCCTATCAGTCTTTTTCACTGTCCAATTTTCACATCTGTACATAGAAATTGGGAATACAAAGGTAGGGATTAGCCTTGGTCTCTAATA
>NW_011889225.1:824672-826639 GCF_000151845.1 Pteropus vampyrus | reverse complement strand
TTTTTTTCCCTATCAGTCTTTTTCACTGTCCAATTTTCACATCTGTACATAGAAATTGGGAATACAAAGGTAGGGATTAGCCTTGGTCTCTAATAACAGATCTTTGCTCATAATGATCTTTCCTAATTTTCCCATTGCTGCCCTTCCAAGTCAACCTTCTCTTGATTCTTGGCTGCAGTCTCCACTTGAATTAATGACTGAACCAAGGTAAGCAAAATCTTTAACAATTTCAATGTCTCCATTGTCTATATTGAACTTGGGTATTTCTTATGTAGCCATAATTTTTGCCTTCTTGATCTTCAAATGCACTCCTGCTTTAGCACTTTCTTTTTTCATTTTCATCAGTTGTTTCAAATCATTGCTACTTTCTGCCAGTAAGATGATATCATCTGCATTTCTTAAATTATTGATATTTCTTTCACCAATTTTCACTTCTCCTTCCTCTGAGTCTAGCCCAGTTTTTTGTATGATATGTTCTGTGTACAGATTAAACCAATAGGGATATAAAATGCATCATTGAGTGACATGTTTGCTTATAGGAAACCATTCTATCTCTCCATATTCTGTCCTGACAATGGTTTCCTGTCCACGATATGGGTTATGCATCAGGACGGTCAAGTGCTAAGGCAATCTCATTTCTTTCAGAGCAACCCATAGCTTTTCATGATCATCACAATCAAAGGCTTTAATGGAACCAATAAAATAGACTAACCTGAAATTTTTTGGAGCATTCCAGTACCCAATGAATGTTTGCAATTAGATTTCAAATGCCTCTTCCTTTTCTGAATCCAGCTCAAACATCTGCATTTCTTGCTCCACATAAGGTAGAAGTGTTGTTGTATCACCTTGAGTGTCACGTCACTTGCGTGGGATATTAGAGCAATGGTACTATAGTTAACTGCACTCCTTGGCATCTTCTTTTTTGAAGATTGTGATGTATGTTAAAAGTTTCCAAGCTTTAGGCCATTGTTTCGTTTTCCGTATTTGTTGACATATTCTTGTTAGAATTTTGACAGATTCGGTCTTTGTGGTTTGAAATAATTCTATTGGTATGCCCTCGACCCCTGGCAATTTATTTCTTCCCAGTGTTTTCAGGGCAACTTTCACTTCACTTTCTAGAATTACAGGTTCTTCCTCATAGGAATCTTCAAAGGTATCTGTCATCTTTTTATTTCTTCTGTGTAGATTTTCAGTGTGTTTTTTCTACCTTCTCTTTATTTTCTCCCAGTCAGATAATGTGCTTCCTTATTGGTTGTTCAGTATTCCTAGTCTAGGTTTGAACTTCCCTTTTATTTCTTGACTCTTTTGGTACAGATTTCTTGGTTTTCCTTTTTTGTTGTTTTTTTCTATCTCTTTTCATTGACTGTTGTAATAGTTCTCTACTTTTATGTGCTAGTCACCAAAAAACTATGCTTAGGATTCTAATCTTACTTTTATTACATTTTAGTTTTGCCTCTCACCCGTCTTTAACAATTTTTAGTGTTTCTTCCGTCATCCATCTCAATTTTACTTTGCTTTTTACTTTCAGCATTATATTTTTGCATTCTTCCCTAATGATATTTCTAGTTTCAGTCCACAGTTCTTCTGGTTCTTGGTCAGTTAAATTTAACTCAGTGTCTATTGGAGGTCAATTAAGTTTAACAACGCAAATCTGGTTTTTATGTGGACTTTAAATCCATCAGGAATGTTATTACGTTATATTTTGGCACTGTGATTCTTTTAGTGTTCTTCAATTTTATTCTATGTTTGATATTAACAATTCGTGGTCAGTACCACAATCTGCTCCTGGTCTTGTTTTGGCAGAGAGAATACAGCTTCTCCACCTCCTGCTTCCAATTACATAGTCTATTTGATTTCTATATTGGCCATCTGGTTATGTCCATGCATACAATCGTCTGTTTAGTTGTTTGAAGCATGTGTTTGTGACGGACAAGTTGTTGGCTTACTCCTACTTACTACTCAAGAAA
>NW_011889225.1:809767-824622 GCF_000151845.1 Pteropus vampyrus | reverse complement strand
GTCTTTGTGGTTTGAAATAATTCTATTGGTATGCCCTCGACCCCTGGCAATTTATTTCTTCCCAGTGTTTTCAGGGCAACTTTCACTTCACTTTCTAGAATTACAGGTTCTTCCTCATAGGAATCTTCAAAGGTATCTGTCATCTTTTTATTTCTTCTGTGTAGATTTTCAGTGTGTTTTTTCTACCTTCTCTTTATTTTCTCCCAGTCAGATAATGTGCTTCCTTATTGGTTGTTCAGTATTCCTAGTCTAGGTTTGAACTTCCCTTTTATTTCTTGACTCTTTTGGTACAGATTTCTTGGTTTTCCTTTTTTGTTGTTTTTTTCTATCTCTTTTCATTGACTGTTGTAATAGTTCTCTACTTTTATGTGCTAGTCACCAAAAAACTATGCTTAGGATTCTAATCTTACTTTTATTACATTTTAGTTTTGCCTCTCACCCGTCTTTAACAATTTTTAGTGTTTCTTCCGTCATCCATCTCAATTTTACTTTGCTTTTTACTTTCAGCATTATATTTTTGCATTCTTCCCTAATGATATTTCTAGTTTCAGTCCACAGTTCTTCTGGTTCTTGGTCAGTTAAATTTAACTCAGTGTCTATTGGAGGTCAATTAAGTTTAACAACACAAATCTGGTTTTTATGTGGACTTTAAATCCATCAGGAATGTTATTACGTTATATTTTGGCACTGTGATTCTTTTAGTGTTCTTCAATTTTATTCTATGTTTGATATTAACAATTCGTGGTCAGTACCACAATCTGCTCCTGGTCTTGTTTTGGCAGAGAGAATACAGCTTCTCCACCTCCTGCTTCCAATTACATAGTCTATTTGATTTCTATATTGGCCATCTGGTTATGTCCATGCATACAATCGTCTGTTTAGTTGTTTGAAGCATGTGTTTGTGACGGACAAGTTGTTGGCTTACTCCTACTTACTACTCAAGAAATATAACCCCCAAATTTTCCCAAATAAATTTAAGAATATCCAGTGTCTCAAACAAGTTCTAATAATACTCTGTTGACTCCTAGCGGGGAACCTACCATTCTTATTATCTCCTGGTCCAGATCACTGAGATAATGTGTCTAATTGCACCTAAGTTAAGAGTGGCAGCTATGCTATGGTTACCCATAGACAGTAAAACTGCCCTGACACTGCTCTACAGACAGTACCACTGATAATGCCAAGTAGCCTGAAACTGGAGATTCTGGTCTCCAGTTACAGGTTCTGATGTCTTATACCCAGAGAGTAGAAGGCACTGAAACCAGCACTTTATCATTACCTATACCACCAATGCAGTTGTTGTCTACATTGCTATCATTCTTTGCCTGTGTCACCAATGCCACCACTTTCAGGATAACTCTGTGTCTCTTAGAGGTTGTAGAACAATAGCTCTTAGAGATTTTGCTTACTTTTTCATTGCAGCTTCTTTGCTCTCGGGTTGATAACGGCTAGGCTGATTGATAATCTAAGTGACAATTGCAAATACACTCCCTTCAAACAATAATATATTGGGCTTGACCTAACTTCTGTACTTCTGCTTTCTCTTATTTAGAAAGAATGCTTTCTTGGTAGGAAAAGACCTTTATGCTGCCCACTCCCAGTCTTCCAGACTTACATGGAATTCTATCCTAGGATGCAAGGTGAGATACTTGTGACATTTGCTTGAGTTTTCTCCAACTCCTAAGGAATGAGAAACTAATATTATGAAAGAACTGAATAGTTGATAATGTTTATAGCATAATCTCTGTAAGAAACTGTATACAACTATCATTTATAATATGGATAGAGGTATTCTCAACAAATCCTTTTTCTGTCTTTAAAGAGTTAAAGAAGTCTTCCTGACAGAATGGCAGGCCCCACATGATCATGACTATTACAAGTCTGCTGGCCAAACTGGGCAGAATTGGCATACAACAGCTTTCATAAATAGTCTTGAACCTTTTATTTAACTTTTCTATGTGTTACACTAATACCAACCTAGAATGTTTCAGTACAGATACTTGCATTTGAAAAAATCAAAATAATACTTAATACTTTGGAAATATAGTATCAGTTCTACAGTTTACATTTGAATCATTAAAGTTTTCTTTGCTGGAAGCCTAAATTCTCGCACAGCTTTATTTGGGCTGTTATCTTATAAGACAATGTTAAGAGGGGCATTATTGTGTCAGTACTTTTAGGAAAGTACTAAAGAAAAAAATCAGAACTCCACATTTTAGTCCCATTTCCTGTCATATATTCAGCATATGGGGATTTTTTAGTTTTAGGGGGGATAGAACGAAAACTAAGGAAAGTTGCGTTTTTAGTTGTTTATCCAGCTACCTCACACATCTCATATCATTTTCTAAGAAAAGAGTAAAAAAGAGAATTTCCTATCAATTCTTTTCATGCTCCAGAAATAAAATACATCTGTAGGCCACAGAGCACACAAATATACTCACCTCCTTTCCGGGTTACAGTGGTGACATGTTCTTCCTGTTTATCTCTCTTGAGGATATCAACTTTTCCACACTTCAGTTCCTGGAACTCTTTGATCTCACAGATTTCTTAATACCCTCTCTCCAACTTTTCTCCATCACCGATCTTAACAATGAGGGACCATTTAGTGTCCACGCAAGACTACTGGGGTCCAAACCAAGAATGGAAAGGCAAGAAGCTTACTTTCAGTTCTAATTTGAAGTTCTTTCCACACTAAACTTATTTGAAAGAAAGAAGAGACAGAATATCAAAAATTGAAGGATTAAATAAGCAGAAAACCAAAATAGGAGTAAGAAGAGCCCTTTCACAGACACAGCCCAAAGTCTTTAACCAGACTTATGTATAAATGTGTGCTGCCATGCGAGGTGCTACGGGAGGGATGTAGGTAGAAAATTAGATAAGCTAATACCTGGACTGGGTTTTAATCCTAGTATAGGAAAGGAGATTCATGTTTAGAATTGAAATCTCACTTAAAGACCTTTCTTGGAGGATTTATTCCCTTAATGTAAAGATGAACTAAGAAGGAAAAAAAAAAAATGGCTAAGCAACCCAGGGAGCTCACCTTGGCTTGTACTTTGGGTGAAAACGATTCTTAAATGAGAAATCAGTTCCTTTGGCCTGTAATTTTTCAGAATAGAAACCCACACGGTATCAGAGAATCTTCAAACTCAGAAGCAAACATAAATTTTGTTCCTCGCCAGTTACACTCTTAAGTGCCTGGCAGAGTTGAATACAAAATCACCCTGCAGAGACATCATAGTGGATGATGTCAGTGTCTGCTTCACTCATCCAGATCCCTGGATCCATTTCTATTGTTTTTCGGGGTAGGAGTGAGGGTGGGAAAGGGGTTCCGTCCTTGATGTGCTTTCCTTCCAGCACCTGCTTGGCCTACCTTATCGGAAAACCACCTCCAAGACACATTCCCCTACCCCCACACTTCTCCTAGCGCTGCAGCCTCAGTTACAACAACTCTGCGGCAATGTCTAAACTCGAGTCCACTGCAGGATAAGCCTGAGATCATTTTTGTGGGACTTTGCCTGAGATCACACCCATGTTCAGATTCCTCCTCTCCTCTGTTCTATTTTCCCCTACTCCCTTGCCAGTTTTTCTGGAACACTTCCTTAATAAGCACTGCCACTGAGTCCTCATCTCAAGTGTCTGGTTCTAAGGAACATGACCCAACACATTCCCATGGGATTCTTTCAGGAAAATAAACAAGCACCTCTAAAGACAAATTTCTAGAAAAAATTTACAAAGCATACAAGGGAAAAATAATTCATCTAAGACAAAGTTTGCAGACACAGTAACAGAAGTATTAGTGCTACTAAGGACTTCATGTAATAGAAAAAGAACTAGAACAATATGTAAATTATCCAGGATACAGATGGAGAGAACTAAAAATGGAAAGTATGACAGCAAGTTTAAGAAATACAGAAAAACAATGAAAGTTTCTTCGTAGATCTAATACTAGATACTCAGAAGAGAATAGAGAATGGTGGAGAAGCAATATCTGAAGCAATAATGTCTGGGTAGTTTACAGAAGCCAAGAAAGAGAGGAAACAATTCCTTTATAAGATAAATAAAAAATAAATTCATCTGAAAAAGACATTACACAACACAAAAGCAGAGGGAACATGTTAAAATTAACCAGATGGGAAAGACAGATTAGCTATAAACAATAATTAGACTGCCAGGAGTATGTAGTTGCTAGCAATAATAGAGGTCATATAAAATGTCTTCGAAGTGGAAAATGACTGTCAATATACACTAAATTAAACTAAAATACAGGTATCCCTTGCTTTTTGAAAGTTTGCTTTGCGTAACTTCACATTTACAAAAAGACTCACATTAATACCTGTTTCCACCAACTGAAAGAAAACTAAAGAGGATTTTCACTTTTACAAAAAAAAGAAAGGTGAAAATCTTTCTCAAAGGTGATGTTTCCTAAATTAATCACTTCTTTGCATAATGCCATATCAGCTTATACAAGCTTTCAGAGGCACACCGTGCTTTCGGATAGCGGGGAAAATCTGTGTCACTAAAGAGAAAATAAAGACCTTTTCAGACAGTGACTGTGAGCTTTTATAATATAATTAATAAATTTTCACTAAAAGAAAAAAATGACCTTAGGAAGAAGATCTTAGATGCAAGAAACAGCGAAGAACAAAAAAAAGAAAAGGGATAAACACATATGGGCTCAACTAAGTTAGCACTAAGTTAGCACATGCTCACAACAAAAATAAGTTAGCACATGCTCACAACAAAAATACTTCCTTTGGAGAGGTGAAGGATTAAAAGCAAGATGAATTTTATAAACAATGACGTGAGTAGAACACAGAGATCAGAGTTAATGCATTCTACCAATTTAATATAGTTCGAGAGGAGAGTAAAGATACTGGTTATGTTCATTTATGTTCATATGGCATACATGAACATGGTAAACTGATCCACTTAAAGACTAGAAAATGAATACATTCTTGCCACACAATAATAAAAGGAGAATAAAAGAAAATTTTGAAAAAAAAGTTTTATCCAAATGGAAGAGAGAAGAAAGAATACAAAGTGAAATGTAGGAAGTAGAAAAGCAGAATGATAAAGTGCCAGCTAATATGGCCATATCAGCATCAGACAAAATAGACATTTGGGTGGGAGAAAGCATTGTAATATTTAAAAAGAATTGTTACAGCTCCAGACAAGATGGCAGAGCAGATAAACACTGTGCTTGCCTCCTCCCATGACCACATTAAAATTACAACTAAATTATGGCTCAACCTGGATACCATCTGAAGACTAGCTGAACAGAGCTCCTATAACTAAGGATATAAAGAGGAGACCACGTCGAGACTGATCAATACTGCAGAATTCTTAACAAATCGTGGTGTGATTCATGAGTTTATGGGTCGGCAACAGATTGTAATGAAATACTATCAAGCAGCAATTTCTTTAAACCTCACATACTTACTGGCTTATTTTAATGCAGGAAATAGCTACTTTCACCACAGGCAGTTTTCCCAGGCCAGTGACTACTTCTCAAAGGCTTTAAAGTTTGATCCAAAAAATGAATGTGCTACCATAAATTGAGCTATTGCAAGTACAATATTAAAGAAGTATGAAGAAGCAAAAAAAAAAAAAAATCTGCAGTTGTAGTTGAAGCTGTCACTTTTGGGCTGCAGTGTATTTTAACAGAGCACAGTTCTACTGTTGTTTAAAGCATTACAAACTAACTGAGGAAAGCCTGAACAAAGCTCTGTCTTTGAAGTCTAATGATGCTCTATTATATAATTTTAGAGGATAAGTTCACAGCGAAATAGGTGTGATTGAGAAAGCTTTGGCTGACTATAACCAAGCACTTGATCTGCAAGAATATGCCCAATGATCTGATTACATAGACTGTGGTTTCTCTAGCAGTTTACACAGCTGTTCTACGAGAAATAAAAATATATTTATTTTAAAATAAATTAATTTAATTTAATTTAAAAAATAATAAAGGATTGTTATAAAAAAAAAAAACAATTCATCAGGAAAATATATCAGTCCTGAACTCATACATGTACCTAACCATATATATGAATTATGCTAATATGGGAAACAAAAGCTGATGTGATTATAAGGAGAAGGTAAATTACAAATTATCATTGGCAAATTAACAATTTATAGTCATGACTGTAAACTTTAGAACTGCTCTTTCAGAAGTGATAGAACAGGTAGAAAATTACTAAAGATATAGGTGATTTGAACAACAGTTAACATGTTTGATATAATGCACAGATATAGAGACTTGCACCTAATAATTTTTTTAAAATATTATTTTGAAGCACACAGGAAACATTTACAAAATTAGACCTTATATTAGTCTTCAAAGCAAGTCTCAACAAATTCCACAGAATTTATATTACACAGACCTATATTTTCTTACCATAACAAAGTTAAAAACAAGATAACCTACAACCCACATATTTGGAGATTTAAAAACACTCCTTAATAATTAAATTGTCAAAGAAGAAATCCAAATTAAGATTAAAAAAAAAACCAGTTTATCTGGTATGAAAACACTGCACATTGAAACTTATGGGATAAAGTTAAAAATATTTAGATGAATTTTGTAGCATTATATCCATAAATTAGTAAAATGAGTTAAAATTGGTAAAAATGAGTAAACTAAGCATCAAAATTAAAAAGCCAATAAAAAGAGTAAACCCAAAGAAAGTAGAATGAAAGAAATCAATGACAATGTGAAAAAAATAAAACTAATAAGGTGGATCATGAAATTATAAAACATTCTGATAATTTGTGATGAAAGTATGTACAAGTTTCCATCTGCCTTCAATGGCTACAGACCAGGATCTATGAAGTCCTGTCTCTCTGTCTGACCCCATGTCCTACTGCTCTTCCTCTGGCTAGCTGGCTTTCTTTGTGATACTCAAACATGCAAAGCTCCTTTTTCCTGTAAGATCTTTGTACTTGCTCTTTCCTCTGCCAGGAATATTCTACCCAGCATTCCAGAAGTATCCAATGTGTTCATGTTTGCATCACAAAATGCTTATTGAGGATCAGTTATGTTCCTGGCACTGTCCTAGACACTGGGGATACAGCAATGAACAGGACAAGTCTCTGATACTACTTAGTATATGTCCTAGCAGCTGACATCTTTTATCATTCAGAAGGTCTTTCTTGATCACTGATATAATGGTGATGCTATTCATTTTTTTCTTTTCTTATTTATTCTGTCTCTTCCTACTAGTGTACCACCTCTTTAAGAGGAAGCACCTGTTTTTCTTGTTCATCACTGTGCTCTAAGAGCATGGAACGATCCCTGAAACTACTGTGTTCAGGAAATAGTTAAATGCATGTTGATAATGAATAAATGAATAAAAAAATGAATGTTGAAAGAATGAATTCATGGAAGGTGTCTCAGAGGAGGAAAGGGTTACAATAATATTTGAGAAAAACAGAAGTGGCCTAAAACAAAGGGGTGTGTGTGTGTGTGTGTGTGTGTGTGTGTGTGTGTGTGTGTGTGTAAAAGCAGAAAAAAGACCCCATGTGAAGGCTAGAAAATGGATATTGTGACAGAAAAATAAGAGGTTAGACAGGCAGGCAGGCACTATATCTAAAGTCTGTGAGTCACGCAAAAGAGTTAACATTTCGTCTTACAAAAAGCAATGCGTATAATGACTGTGTTAACACAAGATGGTAACTTTAAGTCCATGTTTTGTGATTTGATTTAAAAAGTATTGAATGTTTCATTTTGTTTGAATAAAACAACCACTTTAGTTACAATTATTTTTTATAATTAACATATATTTTATGATTGCATAAGCTATGTTATTAGTAAAAGGATATTTTATTAATAATCAATTTTATGTTATAGTTTATATAAACATAAACATTGAAATAGGTGAATATCAAGCATTGGTACTCAGTTACATATAAACTTAAAATATATTTTCCGCTAACCTGTGTCAAGTTTATGAGCCCACAGTGTCTAGGTAGTGAATTTTTCATCATCACCATCATTATTATATTTAACACGTACTGAGTGTTCCTTATATTCAAGAAACAGTTCTAATCCATTTAAATTTCTCAAAAAATCGTTGGTGAAGGGACAATTGCTCTAGGTTGTGTAGCTAGTGAATGAAGTAGCCAGGATTCAAATGTGGTAATTTGGCTCATAGGTTGTGAACCTTTACTGCACGCTGATTCAGTCCTTCCTGATGAATTCAATTGCTTCCTCTGAGTTTTGTCCCCTAATCATTTTTTTTTTTTTTTTTTTTTATGCCTACAGAACCTGGTCTTCCTAGGTGGTCTCCCATCCAAGTACTAACCAGGCCCAACCCTGCTTAGCTTCCGAGATCAGACATCGGGCTTGTTCAGGGTGGCATTGCCATAGATCATGGGTCATGGCTCCACTGGGGCGCAAACCCAGGACCTTCTGCATGTAAAGCAAATGTGCTAACTGCTGCACTGTGGAACCATATCCTCCCCTAATCTTTCTATGTTTAGCTTTAAGCCACCATCTCTTGATGTCCTTCTTCACAGCTCTGATTTTCTCTGTCTACCTCCAATCCTGTTTCTCCTCACAGGCTTCTGCCACCTATGTCATCCTTTGTTCTGGCCCCTGGCATTAGAGCTCTGGCCAAAGTCAAGGTCAGGTATTTACAGAGGGATGAGGCGGGGGGTCAGTTGTCTCCACTGATGTAGGGGTGTTCATGTACATAGTATATGGGGTTTCGTTAGCCACTGTGCATCTCTCACAGAGCCTCACCAGTGGTGCACTCTACCTTCTGGGTATCATTCTGCTGAACAACAGTGTAAGTGGCTCCTGTTCCTGGTTCAGTTTTCGAGTCGCTCACATGGAATCTTGAGCACTAGCTTCCATACTTTCTAAGAACAGGGATACGGGTCCCTCACACCTCCTCTTCATAAGCACACTATGATACTCTCACGCCTTGCTGGCCTCCTGCTTCAGTCAGCCTCCTTGTCAGTAGGCTTCCTGCCTTCAGAAATCTCCAGATGAAAAGTCAATGGCATTCCTTAATTTTTAGAACCCTCCAAATTTCAGAATATGCAAGTCTAGTGTCTCCTCTAACTTGGGGGTTGGGGTAAGTTAAATGTTTCGAGAGCTATACTCTCAGAAAGGTGACCACTTTTCTCTCCCCTCAGGGATTACAGAAACCCACCACTTTGTAAATTCAATGATAGAGTGTCCCATAATTTAAGAGTAGGGAGCGGGTGACGTTCTTTGTGTTAAAAGATGAACTTATACTACTTTTGTTTTCAGCTATGAGTAAGTCTTACGCACCAGTCAGCAATGCCAGGGGATTACTAGGAAAGATCTGAGTTGGTACATCATATCTTCACAACCACATCAACACCTTCATGTTATGAAATCACTGAAAGAGACATAAACATTGGCAGAAGGAATTTTAAGGACTTGTAGAGTATTAGCGACTTCCGATTAAAAAAAAAAAATCCTATAAATACACTAAATTCAAATAAGTTAACATTAAAACCATCACTTTTAAAAGTCATAAATGATATGAGCCAAGCTTTCTCTTTTGGCAATAAGACATACAGTTTACTTTTGAAGGATTCATTTTTCTACTAAATGTCAAATGTCAAAAATTATGTTTTTCTTAGGTAATATATAATTGCAGTGTTTGTATTAAATTTTAAAATAAAGTTAACTATATTTTATATCATTTCTGATCATATCTATTAGATAAATATATTATAGTGAGATGATCAAATAACTAAATATTAGTATAAGTTGGCTTGTATGGAGCCTGTTTTCTAATTTGAAAAATAAGTGGCCCTACCTACTTCATTTGGGTCACAGTGAAGCCATAAACAACAACATATGTAAAGCACAAAGACAGGCACTTAGTAGTGTATGTTATTTTTCTGTTCTCAATATTGTGATATTTTTCCCCATTATTCTTTCTCTTTGATTCCAAATTTCTTGAAATTTTTTTAAAATGTTCATACCAGGAAATAACATAATACGTTCCCTGCATTACAAAATTATCATTCATTCTAAAAGTTCTTTTTTTTCAGAGGCCCAATTAATTAAGACCATGTCATAATTGTATTGCTATTAGCCCAAAACTGTTTTATCTACTTATTCTTGTCTTATCCCTGCAAATTAGCAAAACTTGGCAGCGAAGTCCTTCATTCTGCCCTAGTTTCCAGGATATTATTTAATGTATAGACTTGAAAAGTCTTAGTCTTGAAAAAAATTCTCTTAAAAAGATTTTAGCTATGCAAAGCAGCATCCCCAACTTCCACCATCTAATTTCGCTTAGGAAGTGCGTGCCTATCTGGTTATAGACGTTGTTCACCCTCACAGATTGTTAGATATCCTACCACTTCTCAGCTGTTTGTTTCTCAAATTTTGTAATTTTTAATATTCCTATAATGATTGTGAAGCTCAAATTTCACAGCTTTTGTTCTGCAGTGTTGCTCCCCCTAGTGTTAAGAGACTGAATATTTGTGAGATCAAGTATAAGCATTTTGCTTACTTAATAGAAAAAGTAACTGCAGAGAGAATTGTGTGTTTTATACACCATTAAGTTAGCTCTGACTCCTGGTGACTCTGTGAACAAGTGATGCCCTGTCCTCAATAGCCCTGCTTGGCTCATGCCTATGGCTTTTTTCATGGAGTCAGTCCAGCTCATATGTGGTCTTCCTCTTTTTCTGCGGCCTTCTATTTTTCCCAGCACTATTATCTTTTCCAATGAACCCTGACTTCCGATTATGTGTCCAGAGTAGGACAATTTCAGTTTTGTCATGTTTGCCTACAGCGATATTTCAGACTTAATTTGCTCTAGGATCCACTCGTTCGTCTTTCTGGGGACCCAGGGCATCCCTAGAGGTCTCCTCTGACATCATATTGCAAATGAATCAATTCTTTTCCTATCAGCTTTCCTCACTGTCTTATAGAATTCACACATTAAAGGTATATCTGCAAGTCAAGAAGAGGGTCTTATTCATCACCACATATCCAGCAGTGAGTGTAGCATTGAATCCCAACAAATATCCTTTGACCCAAACTACCAAGAGAATACACAGAATGGAAAAAAAAATTAAGACTGTCTCTATCTTAAATTTTTAAATTTAAAATGTGCCTTTTATAGTGGCACTTAAATTTTTAGAAACATCATAAAACTGCATTATTTAACTAGTATAAAAATGGAATAATTCTTTAAAAATATTTTTATATTTTCAAGGAAAAAAGTATATGATTCAAATACACTTGGAAAGAAGCCACTTAGCAGTGACTCTGACAGTTGCGTATTGCGACCCTTTTGAGGAATTCGTCTGCATGTCACAGGCTAGGGCTACTGAACTGCCATGAATTCCATGATCCTTTAGGGTTGGTGATAGATTTTTAACAAAGCTTACTTTACTCAATGAGACCTACCCAATGAGAGTTTTCCTGTACTCTCTTCTCAATGATCAGCCATTCACTTCCAGTCTTTACTTTTCACCTCTCTTCCCCAACTTTCCTAAATTTATGCAGGTTTATTCTCAAATTGATCACATTTTGGTCTTTGACTGTCAAATCGTTGGCTAGAATCTCTAAAACTCTCACTTCAGATTTGGAGTAAGTGCTTTCCATTTGAAGTAACGGTGATAATAAGGGAAATATCCAACTTTTTTGGCATAGGGGGTCATATATTATTCAATATATTAAAAGATATTTATATATTTGAAAAAGCATTCTATTGTCTTTATAATTTAGTCTATAGAAAATAAAGCTTGACAAGATCACCTTGACTGGTGGCAAAACAAAGATAACCCAGTGACCTTTAACTATGCCTTAGGAAGTCATGTCAGAATTCTTGGAAGTAGAGTGGTCAAGGAATTTTTTATGTTTATCAAAAAGAACATGGGTTTTCAACAGTTGAAAAATATCGGTCTAGTTCAAGCAGTACTTCTCTTAAGAGTTATGAGGATCGAAATCTATGACCTAAAGTCTCAGAGTGATAGATCAAATTACACAATTCAACTACAAAATAGTAATCTCAACATAACTCAGTGTTTTTACTGTTATTTCACAAACTGCAAAGTTTACACATGATCCTTCTCTTTTCATCTTAGTTTCTTTCATTCCAGAGTCTGTCCTAATATTTGTGTTGCTCCTATCACTCTTCTCAATCTATCAAGCTCAGAAAAACCAATCTGAGAAAGTTAGAACTGTGCTCAGAGGGTAAAAGAGAAGAGGAAACTTGCCAGAGTCAATACCTCTTAAATGGGCAACAGTAAAAGAAAGGTTAAGAACATCCATGTGTTAAAATGTTTTAACCCATCACATTAACGTGTGTGTATTGGAGTTGGAGAAGAAAAAATGGAAAAAATAAAAAGCATTTTAAATCCTTATACCCTTGAGGGAACAAAATACCTATGATAATTTCTATTCTGATCATTCTCTGAATGTTTAACTAAGGTTTAAGACAGTCTTGATGTCTCTCTAAATTATGGAAGCAGTAAAAGACTCTTAGCTTTCCCTTCAATATTTCCAAGACTCCATATAACGCAAGCCTCAGCATGGCAGAAGCAGGTGGCTTGCATGAGCAATTGGTTTAAAGTTAGGAAATTTTATCATCAGGTCAGTCACAGGCAATACAAAAAGATAAGGCAAGATGCAAGTGTAATGAAGGTTTCTACCTTTCAGGGTAGTAGTCTATCTAGAAGAATTAGATAATATTATTCTTTGTGTTATATAACAATTTTTTTAAATAGCTGAAGTACAGACATTTAGGAATGGCATACTTATCTGTGACTGGATATTACATAAACAGTTTACATTTCATCAAATGTGGTTTCTTGACTGCAAATTTAACTATCATATAATTAATTCTGAAGAATTTTGATTCACTAATGATCCATTTTATATTTTTAAATACAAAATTTTCTCTATGTAGTGCTAGTGTAAGGAGCTCTTATACATTTTCAAGATGGAAGAGACTGATAAGGAAGAGGTAATTTTCCTATTTGTAAGAATATAATAGTAAAATATAATGATGCATATCTTAGAGAATCTGTCTTTTTCAATGCACAGGAAAAAGAATTTCTTCACCACTGTCTTTAAGATCCTGCTTCTGACTGTGGATACTGCCTACCATTCTGAGGCTAGTTTTCTGTGCCTTCTGATTCTTAAAATTGCTTGGTATATTATCAATAAAAGGAAAGTGTATTAGTTAGGATTGGGTTCAACTGTGTATAACAGCCACCCTACTATAGAAGCTGAAAAGTACAAGCTTATGCTCAGATGAAAATTAGAGAGTACATCCTGGGCCTGATTCAGTGGCTCCATGGAGACATAAGGACACCAGAGATACACCAACGTCTCCAACCACTATGTTCATAAATGCATTCCTCTACATTTAGGAGGCAAGAGAGAAATGGCAGAAAGAACAAAGGATGTACTCCAATTGTCTTTCACAAAAATCTCCTAGAGGCTACAAATGTTCACTTCTGCATCATTGATAGTGCTGAATAAGATCAAGGCAGAGAGAGAATAGTTACTGAGTTAAGGCAACCAATAGTCTCTGCAGCAGAAGGTGATAATGAAAACATAGTAAAGCACCCTGAAATTTCTGAATGAGTCATGGGAAGATGTAGGAGAATGAGCACAGCAATAATCACCTTTCTTCAATGTAGCAGGATGAACAATGAATCCCTTTTCATTACTCCCAATAAAATATGCAGAGTAACACCCATGAATCTAGGAGAGCATGTGCCTGTGACTAGGATCTGCTTCCTCCTTCCAAGAAGCCGAATGTTTAATTAAAATGATGTGTTTGGAGTTTTAAAAATCTGACAGTCAATGTACACTTTTTTTCTTTATTCTTTTTTCATTTTCTCTTGGCTTTTCTATCTATTTATTCTTCCATATGCATTTTAGAGTCATTTTATTTTTTAATTAAAAAATTAGGATTCAAAATAGCACTTTTTGAAATAGAATAATAAATCTTGGCTAATGACACACATTTTTTAAAATAATTTTTTTCAATTATAGTTGTCATATATTAGTTTCAGGTGTACAACATGGTGATTAGACATTTATACAACTTATGACACAATCACCCCAATACATCTAGACCCATCTGATACCATACAAAGTTATTACAATATTACTGACTATATTCCTTAAGCTATACTTCACACCCCCATGACTATTTTGGAACTACCAATTAGTACTTCTTAATCCCTTCCTCTTTTTCACCCAACCCCTCACCTCCCCTCTCATCTAGCAACCATGGAAATATTCTCTATCTATGAGTTTTTGTTTGTTTATTTCATTCTTTAAAGGCTCATGACACACATTTATTGTTTGCTCATGCATGGTCTGCTTCTAATTATTTAGTTAATTGGTAATTTTTAATAATGAAATAAGCACTTGCAAACTTACCACCCAAAACTAAAGCTAGAACCTTGAAAACACTCCACTCCATCCTCAAGATTCTCCCACCAAGGGCCACCATTGAACTTTTAACAACATTAAAAGATATTTTTCAAATTCGTTATAATTTAATTTATTTAAATTTTATTTTATATGTCCAAGAATAGATCCTTAATAGTCCTAAGTATTCTGCAGTTTTAAACATATTTATGGTGGAGAATGACAGTTTCCAACACCAATATCCATTTTCGCTTTCCCCTTTAATAAATAAAATAACATTTATTTGATTCAAGGTGGCAAAGTACTCAGTTAAAAGACTGCATTTCCCAGTCTCCCTTGCAGCTAGGTATGGCCAGTGGCTAATTTCTGGCCAATGGGACATAAGTGAATGTTGTTAGATGGCACTCCTGGAAAGGTTTATTAAAGTAGAGACATACGGCTAGGGTACATGCACCATTTGACTTTCACCTTC
>NW_011889225.1:786841-807957 GCF_000151845.1 Pteropus vampyrus | reverse complement strand
AAGGAAGGAAGGAAGGAAGGAAGGAAGGAAGGAAGGAAGGAAGGAAGGAAGAAAAGAGAGAGAGAAATGGAGGGTGGGAGGGAGGGAGGAAAGAGAAGGAGGAGAAAGAGGAGGAGGACGTAGAGGAGGAGGAGGTGGAGGAAGAGGAGGAAGAGATAGAGGGAAGGAGGGAAGGCAAAAACTATCTCCAAATCTCAGAGAATGAACAAAAGTTTATTTCTAACTCATGCTGTGTGTCCAGTGAGGTTTTCTGGGGAGCCTTGCTCCATGTAGTCACTCATGAGACATGCTGGAAAAGGTTCCACCAACTATCTTGCAGCTATGTCATCTAGACAATTTGGCCTCCTCTGTCACTGTGGTGGGGGAAGAAAGAGACTGAAGAATCAACTTGGCTGGTTTTTTTTTTTTTTTTTTTTTTTTTTTTTTTTTTTTGCTACATTAGACACCAGATTGACATATTACTTCTATTCTCATTTTGTTGGGCAGATTAGGAACATGGTCCCATCTGATTGGAGGAAGACTGGAAAATGTTTCTTTCACATGTCAGAGGAGAAAGGAGAACTGGGTATTGGATAAAATTGGTAATGTCCATTCCTTGACCTGATAGTGACTCTACAAGATCATCCCTAGGCCCATCAGTTCAGTCACCACCCTAAGTCATTGCTGATTCACCTCTAAGGTGCAGTGTTACACATGGAACTTCTCTATGAAGCTTGAGGTCTCCTGAGCCACTATAAGGAGTCCAGAAAATGCTTATCGTGTGTTCTCTAGTACTTTCAAACATATCTGGAATTTCAATTCTTCTACTCAAAAAGCAGATGGGGAAGAATTTTTTCTTAGAAATTAACTTGTTCTAAGCTCTCGATAACATATAACCTCCATTTCCTTTTTCCATCTCATTATGCTCTTGTTTCTTTTCCTGGGGGTAGCATAATTTATACTTTGGTGTCTTGTTTTTTGACTATGCTTCAAGTTACACTGGCTCAGATAAGTCAGAATTCACTTATCCATTTTGTGTGTGTGTGTGTGTGTGTGTGTGTGTGTGTCATTAGAGCCTTACTATTTCAAATAAAAGCTTTGTTTTTAAGATTAGTTGTTTCTGCTATAGATTTACAAATCTGGTTAAGCATTTTAATTGGCTTATTTGTTGTACACTTATTTGTATCTGCTCACCTCTTGAGAGCAATGCATATAGAAAGTTTTTTCTATCACTTGAAAGGAGGATGGCAATAGATACAAAAAATGGGGTGGAATGCAAATACTTTTTAAAATTTAAATATGTCTATATATGTAAATTTGGGAACACTACTGTTATAATAAGTATAATATTTGCAAAACTTTAAGCACAACTATGTTCATTTCATTTAAGCTGTGATATTTTTATGACTTCCTATCCTTTAAAACAGCAGTTCTCAACCTTTTTGGCACCAGGGACCAGTGCTCCTATGAGACTCTAATGCCTGATGATCTAAGGTAGAACTAAGGTGGTGATGCTAGCACTGAGGAGTTGCTGCAAATACAGATGAAGCTTTGCTCGCTGGCCCGCTGCTCACCTCCTGCTGTCCCTATAGGCCATGGACTGATACCAGACCACAGCCCCGGGGATTGGGGACCCCTGCTTTAAAACAACAAGTTTGAATGCATTGGAGGAATTATAAAGTCTCTAATCAGATTTGACTGTTAAATCAGATTTTTTACTTTTTACTCTGTAGAGAGTCTTGATTTGAGAGTCAGATTTGCTAAAGTGAAAAGGGATTCCTAAATTCCAAAATGCCATTCATAGGTCTGATAGACTTTGACAATGGAGCCATGTGTACTATATATCTATAACTCACAGTGAAGAGTATTCAGACAATGTAGCTTAAGAAATGCCTTCAACTAGGAAAGAAGACGAGATAAAAGGGGAAAAGAGAACAAAGTCAGATTTAAAGAATCTGACTTCCTTTTTCAGCATCGAAATTTTTTAAAGTGTTGTTAAGATGGTACAAAATCCAGATAGGTCAAAAAGGAAGCTAAAACAAGTCCTCTTGGTACTCTGAAAAGAGGCTATCTCATGGATACAGATACATGTTTGCATTATGAAGCAATTAGTGCAGAGAAAAATGGTGGTAAAGTAAGTTCAGGTGGAGAGAATACTGGAGATAGCCCCAGTCACTCCACATGCCTTTGCTCATATTTCTGGTTGAAGTGGGCCACATCCAGAAGTTCCCTTATGCTCTCAGTAATGAATTTAATGCACCATCCATATATCCTTCATAAATAAATGATTTATTTTCCTAACTGCTGGAGGTACTCCCAGCAGACAGCCTCAGCTATGTCTTTGGTGCATGCCTCTGCTGAAGACTCCCACATTGCCCAAGGGGACACTTCCTTCCCAGAGTAGCACATATTCACTTACTGACTCACGGGCATAAAAAGTATACATAAAAGTATAGTCCCCATGCCCTAAGTTGATATAAGTCTAAAGGACAATCCCAGTTCTAGAAATCTCCATGAAGCCAGTTGAGGCCTTCATTGAGACTATATAACACAGTCCAATTTTTCACTTTACTCAGTTCTGTTTTTTTCCCTTTCTCTTTCATTCTATAGATGTTGATCCCAAGAGTACTTCCTAATAAACTCCCTTCTCTCCAATCTCTAAGAATCAGCTTCCTAGGGAACTAATCATGCAACAATTGGTACCAGAAGTGGAGTCTGAGAAAGTAAACACTAAAAAGGGCTTTTGAACTTGGATTATCTGCCACTCAGCTGATAATAGGGACTCCAGCACCGATTGTAGTTGAAACACAGAGAGTCCCTGCATAATGTAGCCATGCTACTGTTAAAACTTTCAATGGTAGTGATCTGAAATGATATTTTGGTGAAAGTTTAACAGGTGTAATGTTTCTGGCATTTGAGAAATATAGGGTAAGTAATAAGGACAGAATTGAATACGAAACTCTGTTGATTCTTCAGGAAAATTAAAGCCTGAGAATAATTAACTAGAAATTAAAAATAAAGTTTGTAAGCCAATAGGCATCCTCTGTAGCATACAAAAGATTTTAAACTTCTACAGCTAGTGTCAATGAAAGCTGAGAACCAAGCCTAGCATTTAACAAGAGTAGTGTAACTCCAAGGTTCTTCAATGCCTGCTGTTCCAAGATCAGGCCTTGTAAAGGAAAGAATGAGATCCTGACACATAGATGAGAGTCATCTGAAATTCTGGAATCTCTAGATTGCCCTGCCTTGTGAGCTTCAGAAGGGGTCTACTCCTATCCATTAAGGCTCTGAACTACCCCCTTACTTGAAGATTATATAGAGGTCCTCCCTTGCAACACAGTATAAGCCACAATTAGGCTCTGTACCCCTTCTCCTCCTGGCCACTAGGATAATAGCCCAGCTGGAACATGTTGGACTTGAGAAGGGAGAAAAGGGACTCTATCCCTAAGGAGCTATAAGATCTAGTCGACATGTGCTAGCAGAACCTGGAAGAATTCATATGAACTGGATTCTGGGAGTGCTAGATCAAGACAGGTAGGACATAAATTTGAATAAGAGAGATATAGGATTTAAAACTCTGGCAAAGACTTGAGGAAGTGGTACAAACATGATGCTATAATGATTCCTAGAAGTATCTAAAAAGTAATGGTCTACACTAGGTAAGGTAGAAATAGGTTTGGAAAAATTTTCTCATAGTACTATACAAAACAGAATGACTATCTATAAAAATAATAAATGTCATGCAACTAAAGCAATTGAAACTTATCAAATTGGGATTACATAGTTATTTGCATGATAATTTAGTTCTGCCTCTCCCAGTAGACTTAAAATTCCATGAGGTCAGAGATTGTCTTTTGTTCAGCACTCTAACCCCAGTGCCTAGAAGAGATTAGTAGGCTCCCAATAAATATCTGTTGAACAGATAAATGAAGAAATGCAATTAAGAGAAATTAGACATCAAATGAAAGTAGACTAGAGAGAAAATGAGATTAAACATATTTAAGATTTTTTTGCAGTTCCGAGCTTCTAATTTTAAAATTTTGGTTTCATGAAGAATTTTCTATAATGTTAGTCAGCATCTCAAGGCACTTACATTAATTACTTTTGCTAAACCAATTCTTTCTTTGCCTTTTGTAAAGCATACATATTTTGGGTACAATACCACAGCGTAGTATTTAAAAGGAGCCACAAGCCTTATATGAATTTTGATGGGCCTGAAGAGAGCTCTTGTTTGTGGAAAGTAATCAAGAACCTGTCCTAAAAAAGAACATATTGACAAAGTTAATTCGGTGGTACTTGTCTTCTTTTAGTACTTCACTTAATGATGGGAATGGGTAAAAACTTATACCAGTTGAGAAGTGAGATACCCACAGTTTTATCCTTTAAATGGCTATAATAGCAAAGATAAGTGCTCCCTCTAGATATCATTCAATAGTTTTTGACAGGTTTATCCTGTACTAGAGCTATGAAGGAAAAGTTGTTTGTCTTACCACATGCTTATGATAATAAAGACTCACTAATTATAATAAAGACTGAGTATGAAAGGCTCCTTCCAACTAGGGAAGTCCCCAGAAAGGACAATAAGACGAAAGAGGCTTGTCCCAGAATAACTGAAGTGCTGTTACCAGTTAGTTCTTCTCTGCAGATTTCAGCAAAGAAGAACCCACCGTGAGTAGTGTCTTCTTCTCACATTCCTCCCCACAAAATAAGGTTTATATTAATTAATTTTTCCCCTAATCCCAAGATTGTTCAAGTTGTTGGTTTGTTTTCCTCGATTTATGTGTTTCCATTATATTCTCCATATGAAAAAATCATCATAGTTTTGCTACCATGGGAATGTCTTGTTGCTTAGAACAGATGTTAATGACAACTAGATTAAAAGGAAACATTGGAGAAGTCAAAATGACTGTGGGAAAGTGTTAATACTCTTCAGGGTTAGAAAAACATAACTATGTTGTATTGACACACTTGGAGTACTAATATAAAAATTATTCCTTTGGCTGTTTGTTCATGTGAAACGGGCTTGTAAACCAATCCCAAAGGTTTCTATACTCGAGAGACATTTCTTTAAATGATTGGTTTTGAACTTTTTCTAACGAGGGAGAGCAAAAATACTCTCAGTTATTCTGGACTATTCCTTTCTACCCTCTTATATTCTACACTTGAAGTACTTGATAACCTATATATACTCTATGCATTGACTATAGTCTATAGATGTGGGGAAAGGAAGGAGGAAAATTTAGATAAAACTGAATAAAATACTTGCTAAGGACCTAGATTCTGCTTAGTCTTCAAAGATCCCCTTAATTGTCCTAGATCCGAGACCTTGCTATTCAGTCAGGGTGTGACCCCTTTGGGCTATGACTCATTTCCTCCATCTCAGCTCAGTGTCACCCAGCTTCTACTAAGGTCTTCTGATGGGATGCAGGGCTTTCTGCTCTTGAGAGATTTTGCTTTGACCTAATCATGGATTCCTTCCTTGCACTGTCTTCTCGCTCCCTTAGCCAGTTTCTCTCCAAGTTGAAGGATGTAAGTGATATTTCTTGGGATCTTGTCAGTTTCTCTTTTGCTTCTTCAATGAAGCTGCTGGGAAAGAAGCCTGGTCACCTCAGGTCCTTTGGCTTCTATTATTGAAAAATAAAATATTTGAAATGTATGCCCTAATCTTATTCTGTGATTGGTTTCATTGTGTGAATTCTTAGCTTTGCTTATCATTGTTACTTCTTCCATACATTCATTTGAGTGTGGTGGTGGCAGATTCTGGGCCACGACATCACTACACTATCACAACCATCAAATATTCCCACTTTATTATTCACATACAGGAAACCTCTCAGGAGAATTCAGGCTTTGGGAGAGAGTTTAAGTAGAGGATACAAAAGAGAACCACGAGCCAGAGATAATCTGCCTGGACCATAACTTACCTTAAATAAGAAGATAAATTGAGGTTTTTAATTAAGTATCTTATTCATCATTGCTTCTTACATAGAAGGAGAAGAGTAAAAGCAAGTTCAGGTGTTAGAATATTTAGAACTTTCCCCATCAGCAACATATTTTGGTACACTTTGGTCAAATTTATATTATGCAAACAAAGGAAAATAAAGTTATGAGCAATTATATTTGAGTTTAGGCAATGTATAAACTATCAGCTAGTAATCACTCTTAGCTATTTCTTTTAACTTAATTCACTGGAAAATTGCCTGACATACTCCTCAACTTAGTTTGCCATGGATTGCCAAAGAATTAGAATCTTATTTATAATTTAAAAGTCTGATGTGATAAACATACACACACACAGACACACACATGCACAGAGGAACAGAGAGATTTTGAAACTAGAAAGAAAAGTGAACCTTTAAAGAATCCTTCTACTTCTCCAAAAGTAGACACTAATTCCTTGCTTAATGACAAGTAAAATATAATATATAACAACCCATAAAACTATTAAATTAGAAAATTATTAGCATGCTAAAAGCCTTACATTTCTAGAAGAATTCCAAAGATCCTTTTGATGTGTAATTTTTTATTTGCAGGTCAATAAAAGGATAGGATTGACAAAAGAAAATTCAAAGAATTAACATTGCATTTTGAAGGCCTATTAAAAATAAGATTTTTACTTAATTCTTAGAGGCAAATCTAGTAAATTGAAATATAATCATAACTATGTGTAAAATACCACACAAGCTGCTCCTGAACCAGTAGCCCCACACAGAGAAAGGGCTTCCAAAATTTAACTGAAAGTTTGGCCAACTACTGTTTTTATTCTTTAAACTTGCCAGTAGCCATTTGCAAAATAATTCGTATCAGCCAAAAAAACTACTGTAATTATATTTAGGACTTACTTAGTGGAATCTCCAAGCTTGAAGGTATTAACAACTTTAATATTATTTATTGAACAAATTGAGGAAAGCACTGGAAAGCTTTAAAATTTCTCATTAGAGTGCAATGGCCCTTGAAAGATATTTAATATCTATCTAGTGACCTGTGGAAAATCTGTCCTATTTGGTCCACAAGTATTTCTTAGACACCTATTATGTAGGAGGTAATTAAGGTTTAGTCTTTCCAATGATGTCTACGTTTATTTCTCTCATATGAATGGTCTGTTCTATTCTTAACAAAAAAATCATTCACTAAAAAATGTTTTTAGCACCTACTATCTTTTATCTTTAAAATATGCACAAACTTAGAAACTGAAAACATAATAAAACAATTAAGAAAGTTATTTGACCTAAACAAGTGATATACAATATACATATTACTGCTGACTTTAGAAAATGAGTATCTTCAGGCACATTCTTTTTCAAACAACTTAATTTCAAAGTAGATACTGATTCTCCTTCAGTAGATTGTGTCTTTTGGTTTTTACATAGTCAGAACACTTTCTGCAAATTACATATTCTGCATAAATGTTCTTGATCATTGGAAATTAAACTTTTCAATAGATATGCACTTTTTATGTTTGGAAGCTGACCATTCCCTAAAGGGTTTATTGCAAAATGGTAAAATGTTACCAAACAATATAATATAAATAAGTAGCTGCAGATTTCCACCATACAATAATTACAAAACCACTGGAGGAAATGTAGTCAGACTATATAGCCCTACATGAAACCTGCTCTACCTGTAATTACCTGCATGTATTTCATGTAAACCTAACCTAATTGGTGGCATGACAGTTTCCTGCCTCTCGCAAGCAATAGTATGGCCCATGGTATAACTAGCAGGTCCTTTAAGTGGTTGGCTAAGGCAGCAAGTTTGAACACCCCTCTAGCACCACCAGAGACTTGCAAGAGTTTGCCTTCTTTGGAAGCACCTTTAAGCACTCTGCATACTGCCATTGAAATAGACATCTGAGTTGCACTGCACATGGGATGGATTAGGAGAAGAGAAACAAGCTGTTGCTGGATGTCTTTTAGATTAAATCATATGTTAAAAAGAATCTGCACCACACCTGTCTCACACACTGTCTGATGAGACCGTTGCAGAAGCTAGAAATGAAAAGCGGCACTCTAACAAACTGATGATGGATTATTTAAATGAAACTATTAATAGTAATGCTTATTTAGAAAATGAAAACTCTAAGATGAATGCAAAGACAGACAGGAGACCAGGGCAATTGGTGTAAACTGGGACTTTCCAGGCAAACCAGAATATACAGCTTTATCTCTTATTTAGCACTATTATTATGGACCTTTCCAGGTCTTTTGATGCTCAGCCCCTGAAGACTATTTCAGAGATGAGGACAATACTCTGTTTGATCTTTCCCTTTTTTGTTGCAGAACCTCTGGAGTTCAGATTGTACTTCAGCCCTTGAGATGAAAATGTTTATATATGTCTAAGGCCTTTGATGGCAGATGAGAGAAACTCAACTTGAGCAGCTTAAGCAAAAATCGCAACAAAAACAGCAGCAGCAGTAACAAAAACAACAATAATAAATGATATTTACTGGAACGCTATTGGTGCAGCTTGCAAAATTAAAGATGAGGAGACAGGCGACGGGAAACCAAGAGTCAGAGCAGGTTTAGGCCCTCAGGGACAAGGACCAGGAACCCGGTGTCACCAGGGATGTGTCTGTGTGTATATGTCCCCCTCATTTTTCACAATTTTGCATTTGTTCATTGGATTTATTTCTCTCAATGTAAACCAGCTCCTTCCACACGGCTAGGGTAATGGCCTATGATAGCTATAGGCTCACGTCCTCCCCAATTCACTACCAAAGAAAAGAATATTCTTCTCTTAATTTAAACATCACAGCCAAATCTCTTTTAAAGGTAAAATGCCTAATTATATTGAGTCAACGTTACTGTTATCATTTGA
Source organism: Pteropus vampyrus (assembly GCF_000151845.1). Classification (NCBI taxonomy): domain Eukaryota; kingdom Metazoa; phylum Chordata; class Mammalia; order Chiroptera; family Pteropodidae; genus Pteropus; species Pteropus vampyrus. The sequence continues at coordinate 799,161 of NW_011889225.1, read as the reverse complement.
AAGACAATAAACATATACTTTCCTTGTACCTTGGAATCACATAGATGTTTATAGCTATAAGACCTCAAGAAAATTGTTTTATTTCCTCTAGGCATTATGGAAGCTGTGAAATGAGATAATAAACTGAGTGAAATGTAACTAGATATATCTCTAGAACCTACACTCAGAGGCTGAGCTTGTTTCCCATCATTCTCATTCCAACCTTAGCAGGGATTAAAACCAGAAAAGATGGTGATGATTCAGAATAGGCACAAAGCCTATTGGTTTCCATATTCTCTGCCTTTTTAAGGATCGTTTACTTGTATGTGTGTGTATTTTTTAGAAATTTTGTGCTCTGTAGGATTTATTGCTGTATTAAAAATTAATTCTTACCTACACTTTTACTAAACAAATACTTTCTTCATAGTGCAAAAGCAGTTTATACACTGGACAAACAATAAAGAAAGAAGGCTATTAAGGCATAGCAAAAGAAAAGGCATGTTTTATGACTTTGAGGTTAACTGAATTATAAAATCTAACTCTGTGTGTAAGCCTGGTTTCCTGTTTCCCATTCAAACAGCACTACTAAAATATCCCTGTGTCCTGTCAGTTCTATAGAGCATATATATTCTACTTTTAAAAGTCTTGGCAGAAATTATGTCAACAAGAAAGCACTGGTTGACTTTCTGGGAAAGGAAGGATTAAAAAACACAGGCACACATTTTTTTCTTAACTTTGCAGCCTTCTTCCCCAAATCATTTGTTTGATAAAATTGTTTGACTTAGTACATTGATAAAATTCTATTTCAAGTGGAATTAAAGCTTTATGAAATTCAAGGCTACTCTGGAAAATTCAAAGATGTTCTCAAGTAGCAATTACATATAAAACAAAAATGTTTTTTTAATAACAAGTTATATTTGTGATAATTTTTTTTAAATTTGAACACTTTTTTTGTTTCATTGTATTTGGTCACTGTTTATAACATCAACATCCAGTGCTACCACTTACCTGAGGAGTAACCCTGGGCAAATTAGTTAATCTCTAAAATTTCTTCCTCTGAATAACAGGAACAATATTACCTTCTTTAGAGAGTTGTTACAAAGAGTAAATAAGATGATAGACAGACAAGCACTTAGCGTGGATAAACACTTAGCGTAGAACCTGGCATAAAGTAACGTTCAATAAATTTCTCAATAGGTTTTGCTATAGGTTGAAGTCTGTAGCTCAAAAGATAGCTATCAAGATTTTATGTGAGGTAGAGTCCTCATAGCATAAAAAGAATCAGATCTTTCTCATTCTTAGAGATATGAAGTTCGTGAAACCTTACAGGGCTCTGATAATGTAATGATTAAAACAACAACATTTACCAAAGAAACAGAATATTTCTTTGAAACTTTTCATTTTTGTCTCTATTCCAAGTATTTTTCTGTTTAAAAGAGAGCATTATTTCAGTTTCATAGGCATATAATAGAGGTACATAACAATGTAAGTTATCTCCTAGAGCTGAGTAAACTCCTATTTCAATTTAGTTTGGATGGTTCATTAGCTTAGCAAGTTGTTAGCTGAAAATGCTAATTCATTTCATCTCTGTGACTCATAGTGGCCCACAGAGGTAGTATCACTGTGTTGAAAGGGACTGTAAGGTAATTTGTCATATCTACCTGCTCTAAATTTGATTCTTGCTTTAGGTTTGTGAAGTATCATGTTTAAACTCTAGCCCATTCTTTCTGCTTCATGGGTAAAGCTCATGGCAAAGACTGAACATAACTCACCTTTGAATCTTCAACAACTAGCTTAGTTCCTAGAATGTGGATCTTAATATTTGGCTGTTGGTCTGAATTGCACTGTAGCATATCTCAGTCCTCCTTATCTTTCCTCTTGTGTTACCAGGCCTTTGTGTTGGCATAGGCAAGTATGGCATGAAGATAATGCTAAACTCAATACCACACAGGACAGTCTTTAATCAACATATTAGAGATGTGGGATTTATTCTTCATTTCCTTCCCTTCCCCCAAATAATGGCATATAAGGATTTCTATGGTTAAATGATAGCCCTAAATTGTTCCTCACTCAGCCACCAGAGAATTGAATTGAATCGCTTATAAGCAAGGAAGCTGTTCATGTGGGAAGTATCTTTCCCATGGGATAATTTGTACAACTGTTCAAATTTAAACAATATATCTGGGGAAAAGGAGGAATGTGGGAAAATATAACAAGTTCTTCTTGTGTGTTTGTATAATTTTTACTTTTTGGCCAAAAGGAGTAATATGTAATCAATGGTTTCACGTTTTTCGGCACTTGGTCCGAAGCCAAGTTGAAAAATAGCTCCTCTCCCACTGAGGACCGTCTCAAGGCTTCAGTGTCTTTATGCTGTGAGAACCACATCCCAGGATGTTTCCCTCGTTCTGACCAGAGGAGGGTGGACGTGCAGACCTGGGCACTGTGGCCTGGTCATTAACACTCCCCAGCTGTCTCAAGACGTGGGATCTCAAAATAAAAGTGATGAAAAACATCCCCAGGCCCAAAAAGTCACTCTACTATCACAGGGGCATGAGAGAGTAAAGAACTTTCCGTGACTCCAGAACACTGTGATTCCTGATGGTATTGCTACAAAGCCGGTGTGGGGAGAACATGGGCTCTATCTAATCATCAGCAGTCTCCAGGCATCCAGGTGTGGGAGCAGATGCATGAGCTGGGCAATTTCACCTCACTCCCAGACACAACATAAGATCTTTGTGTGATCTTTGTCCACGCTTTGCCCTTTGAGTCATTATCATCCAGAGTCTGGAACCGGTAGAAGAATCTACTTCAGACAAAAGCATTTTGTTCTATTATTATTTTCCCATCTAAATTTAGGTCAGGAGTTAGGTTAAAATTTTTAAGTGGAATCAAAACAAAATTAAGATCGATTGTTAGAGTGGTCAGAGTAACCAAATTGACTGTATCCTTATCATGTGGATTAAACCGATTTGTTCTTTATAAAAAGTACTAAAGGGTTCAATGTGCAACATGACTTGAAATATTTGACCTCTACTTATCCAGAATTAGAAACTGTATAAAGCGACCTAGCACTAGTGTTTCTTTTCAATCTACTTATATCTAAATTAAAATCAAATAAAATCAAGTTCATCCTGGACCAGAAGGTGGACCCAGAAGCTAAGACACCTATGGGCTATAAATGCTGAAGAATCATTGGACTATCTGATTTTAATATACCTGGTCTTGGTACAATACACATATATATTTCCCCTTAAAACTTTTTTAAAGGGAAGCAAGGTACTAAGTGTCATGAAAAGACCATGAATTTAGGAATCAAAACTAAGTTTGAATCCCAGCTGTGCTATCAGATAGTGTGTGATGTTGATCAATTGTATCTTCTCTAGCCAAAACCTCTGAGTCAGGAAAATTAGGGCAATACTTACCTCACCAAGTTGCAAAGAGTAAATAATAATGAATATGTGAAAGGCCAATAGTGTCTATATACATGCTAGCAACCCAGTTAATGTCAGTTTCCTTCCTTACTAGGCAATTCAAGATATATGTTTCTCAAATATTAAGTACTAATTTATTATACCTTAAATTGTGTGAGTTATATTTTTAACTAGGCCTGTTGTCTCATATTTTGGAATTTCATTCTAATGAGTCCCACCATTGGTTCAATCAGATTTAAAAGGAAAAAAACTATTATAATAGTGAAACATCCTTCAAAATGAGTGATGGTTTCCAATTGAAAACTAAGTGATATTTAAAGAACTTAAATACTGCAAACATTATAATGTACTATCCCTCTTACCATTCATTCATTTATTCATTCACCATTTGACATATATTTATTGATTACCTGCAATATGCCAGGCACTGTTGTAGGCACTGATAGAGAACTGATCCAAAAAGACAATAACCTCTGCTGATATATTTATATTTTAGTGCAGTAAATAATTAATATAATAAATAAATAAATAAATATATATATATATGTATATGTATATCAAAAGTGATATGTATTTTGGAAAAAATAGAGAGTAGAACAAGAAAGATGGCTCTTGGGGCCAGGAATAAAGTTTGAAATTGTAAATAGGACCCTTAATATACTCATCAACATGAGAAGTGAAGAAAACAAAGAGATAAGAGAGAAAGCCATGTAAATACTAAGGGGAGAATCTTTTAGGCAAAGGGAATGGCCGATGCAAGGGCCCTGAAGTATGATTGTTTGAGGAAAAGAAAAGAGGCCAGTATGGCTAAAATGGAGAGAGAGGAAGAGTAGTAAAAACTGAATTCAGAGATATAATGAGGGGCAGATTCATATTGACCTTGTAGTTTATCATAAGGACTTTGGTTTTATTCTGAGTAAATTATGGAGCCACTGAAGAGTTTGAGGCAGAAGGGTAACTGAAACTGACATCTATTTTGACAGGACCCCTCTGGCTGCTCTGCTGAAAATAGTTGTAAGGCAGTCAGAGTGGATGCTGAGAGATTTGTTGAAAGGCTGTTGGAAAACTTCAAGTGGAAGATGATAATTGATTGAACCAAGGTGGTAACAGTGCAAGTGGTGAGACATGGTCAGATTCTGGTAATATGTTGAAGTTAGAGGAGTCAACAGGACTCCATGACAGGTTGGAAACAGAAGAGTCAAGATTACTTTCAATGTGTTTTGCCTGATCAACTGAAAGAATATGAGACTGGAAGAGGAGGATTGAAGGTGGAAAGAAAATTTGGGCACATTTGAGATTTTTATTAGATATCTGAGTAGAATTATCAGATAAACCGTTGAAAATATGTCTGGAAATCAGAGAGGAGGTCTAAGCTAAAGACAATATGTACCTGTAGTCACCATAGAGATGGTAACTGAATTCAGGTGGTACACCAAACCTACAACACATCTCATAATTTTGTGGAATTTAGTTATAACTTGATTAGCAATTGTGACCCTTTTACTGCATTAGATTAGCCTTAAAATAAGGAAGGAATTCCTTTTATATAACTGAATCTTTTGGACTCCACCTAAAATGTAGACATTTTATTAGTATTTAAAACTGTAAACATGGATGTTGGGGCATTCCAACATTAAAAGATTAGAAAATTGGGAGAAGTGGGAAAAAGGAATAGCCAGTGAAATAGAAGAAAAACCAGGAGGATGCAGTGTTCTGAAAGCCAAGCACAAAAAATTTTAAGAAAAGAGTGATCAGTTGTGTGAAATGCTGTCGACAGGTCAAACAAAATGAGGCCTATGAATAAAAATAGGAGTTAGCAACATGGAGACCACTGGTAACTTTTCAAAAGCACTATAAAAAATTTCAAAGTAAAAAATATTATAAGGAAGACCAACAAAATTCTGATTTTTACGTTAAGATTACTTTGATTTCTTTTTTAAAGTATCAAAATCTTTAAAAACAGGGGATGGGTAGTTCTTTTGTTAGTGGTGAGGGAATATACTCAGTCTGTGTTTTAGATAATCTAGCACTGGAATGAGTAGCCCCTTAAATTACTCACTTTACTGAATTAAAATGTAAAAGTGTGGACTTTGTATTAGTAACATCATCTTTATCTACACAGAAACCCTTAATAGTTACAACTACAATATTTCAAATAAATTTGGAATAGAAATTCTGAATATATCAGAAATATATTTTTAGACCTCAAAGTTTCATTCCGTTTTGAAAATTAGGTTCAACGACTTTAGATATTAAACAATATAAATTACATGTTGGAGTTTATTAGAAATTAATTTGGCCTCTAATAAGTACATACTTAGAGTGCCATCTACTGTTTGGTAGTAAAATCATAACACTGGCAAATTAGGATAAAGAAATAAAATACAACTATCTTCTTAATATCAATAATTTCTTTCTGAAAATCAGATGTTCTGTGTGACAACACTAAGTTGGAGAACATATCCCAGTATTTCAAAGGGTTGATACACATCAACCCAAAATCCTTACCAATTTTATAAAATGTAACGAAAGCTAACTATAGTATCTATGTGTGTAAAATGTATGTAAGCATACATTTGTATGCAACGAACTATCATGAGAATGTAAATGCTTAAAACATTACTTCTGATTACCAAATAATTGATATAGTTGTTTAATAAACAATTGTTTTGCATGCAGTATATTCGTTGACCACTGACTTTTTTTTTTTGAAATCTACAAATACTTTCAATTTTATTTGGAATGTATCTCAATTTTTTCGCAAATCATTTGTTTAACATGTTATATTTACTATAGAATTTACTATAGAATTATCTAATCAAAAAAATAGAGAAAATTGTGTATAATCTATCATTTACCTTGGAAAAAGAAGAGGATATAATATATGTTATATGTAACATTATATATGTATATATACATACATACATATGGGTTATTTATAAAATAGACAGATAAATCATAAAAAGATTAAAAGCAGTATCCTGGAGAATGAGGAAGAGATTAAAGAAAACAGAAATAGAAGCAAGGTTTTCTTAAATATATCTTGCTCAGTAGATTCAACTACATAATTATAAAGTACAATTAAATATAAAACAATTTTCAATAAATAAGATGAAAGGAATGAAAAGTTATATTAAATAGTGCAAATAAAAATATTCTTTTATTTTTTTAAAGAAATAGAACAAAAAAATTATCAGATTTGTATGGAATCACAAAAGATCCCAAAGAGCCAAAGCAATCTGGAGGAAAAAGAACAAGGCTAGAGTTCAAATTATACTACAAAGTAACAATCAATATAGCATGACATTAACAGAAAAACAGACTAACAGACCAATGGAACAGAATGGAGAGCCCAGAAATAAACCCACATGTATATGGGTAAATAATTTTCCACAAAGGAGCCAAAAACATACAATGGAGAAAAGAAAGCATCTTCAATAAATAGTGATGAGAAAATTGGAAAGCCACATGCAAAGAATGAAACTAGACTGCTATCTGTTACCAAACAAAATTAACTGAAAGAGGATCAAAGATATAAATAGAAGACCTAAAACAATAAACTGCATAGAAGAAAACATAGGCACTAAATTCACAGACCTTGGATATAGAGAGGATTTTATGAATTGGACCTCAAAGGCAAGAGAAAGTAAAGATAAATTAATGAGACTATATCAAACCAAAAACGTTCTGCACAGCAAAAGAAACTACTAACAAGACAAAGAGGCAACCACCCAAATGGGAGAAGATATTTGCAAACAATGCCTTCAATATGGGACTAATATGCAAAATATACAAAGATCTCTTACACCCCAACAATAAAAAAAATCCAATTAAAAAATAGGCAGAAGATCTATCTGAACAGACACTTCTCTCAGGAAGACATATAAATGACCAGCAAACATATGAAAATATGCTCAACTTCACTAGCTATTAGGGAAATGCAAATCAAAACCACAGTGAGATACCATCTCACATCTGTTAGAATGGGAATTATCAATAAGACAAGTAATAATAAGTGTTGGAGAGGTTGTGGGGAAAAGAAACCCTCATGCACTTTAGCTTAGACCTCCTCTCTGATTTCCAGACATATTTTCATGTAAATTGATACAGTCACTATGGAAAATAGTATAGAAGGTCCTCAAAAAATTAAGACTAGAATTATCACATGACCCAGCAATCCCTCTTCTGAGTATCTACTCCCCAAATTTGAAAAGATTTATCTGTAGAGATATATGCACCTCGATGTTCATAGCAGTATTATTCACAGTAACAAAGATATGGAAACTGAAGTGCCCTTCAATAGATAATAAAATAAAGATGTGATATAAATATATATACATACACACACACGCGCACACACACACACACACAATGGAATATAACTTAGCCATAAGAAAAGATGAAATACTGCCATTTGCAACAACATGGATGGATCTTGAGATTATCATGCTAAGCAAAATAATTCAGACAAAGTTGATAACCATATATGATTTCACTTATATGTGGGATATAAAATTGAAATCGACAAGACAGAGACTTGTGGACATGGATGACAGTTTAGTAGTTACCAGGGAGAAGAGGTGGGGAGGTAGTTAAGCATAAAAGGGGTCAAATATATGGTGATGGAAGGAAATTTAACTTTGGGTGGTGAACACACAATGCAATATACAGATATTATTGAATTGTACACTTGAAACCTATATATATTATTAACCAGTGTCACCCCAATACATTTTTTTAAATATTCTTATAAAAACATTGATGCATATGTTCTATAAAGTTAAGGTATAAAAACAAACCAAGAGTCATTTTTAATAGGAAAATGTTAAATAGGAAGAGTTCTGTGGGGGTATGCCTGCAAGCTTTGGCACATTGAGGAGACAAAGGACCATGTTTCTATAACTGGTGTGTGTTACACAGACTCTTCTCATCTTTGATAGACAATGACTTCAATTCAAGTATTACCATTTAATTTCAAATATTTATGGGCCTTAACAAAATTTTATATTCAACGTTTTCTCTTATTATCCCCTTACTTTACTTCTCGTGGAATCAGTACGAAAGTATTTTATTCATTTGATAAGATTAATTTTTAAACTATACTAGGATTTAGGTCTTTGTGTTTTCATAGTAGTAGGTCATTATTTTATTGTTTCATTTCCATTTCCCTGTGTTTAACCACTCTACATCTACAGGAAAATCTAGTGTCATTTTACCTGTCAACACTTTAATTATTCCACAATTAGTTTACAGAATGGTAAATAGTAAACTTTAAAGAAGAGATTTGCAAAACAAAATGAAGAAATTATAAGTGCAATTATCCCAATGCTTTCTTCATTTTCTTTCCTCCACCCTTCCACTTATTAAGTCATTAAGCAAATATTTATTGAATTCTTGCTATGTGCAGGTTCTGTGTGTACAATGGTTAGCAAACTTTGACCTCATGAAGCTAAGTGAATCATGGCAAGGAGGAAACAAAAAAGTATGCAAGTTGAAGTTCCTAATAATTTTTATTTTATTTTGACTTCAACCAGCTATTCTTCAGCCCACATTAATACTGCCTGTGTTAAAGAAAAACAAGCTTTCAAATTCACCTGTGTCCTATTAACAGGTAAAGAAAAAGAGGCATGGGAGGACCAGGGAGAGAGAAAACTAGTGATGACAGTGAAATTAGAACACTTGTAATATCTGACAGCATATAGTGTCCCATTTCATTCTGTCACCCTGCAGGGCTCATTTCAAAAGGCTATTTACTCCTTGAAGTCTTTCTTGGTGTTCTAAACTGGAGGTAATTTATTTCTTATTTAAACACCAAGCTCTTCTATCTTTTGGTACTCACATTTCTTCACCCACCTTCTCTTAACTATCCTTATATGATGCCTTTCAATAATTCTTTGGGGGCAAAAGCTGTCTCTAAGTTTAGTGTCTTCTATATAAGAGCTTAACAAATGATGATCAAATTGAAACTTAAAAAGTCATAATTAGTCTACCAACAACCAAACGTTAACACAAATCAAACTGACTTGTTTACTACTCAGTCTTTTAAAAGCTTGGAATATAAATGTACTCAATTCAAAACTGTGTGTGTATATGTGTAAATATATACACATACATCATACAGTCTATATATTTCATATGATGAAATGTTCCAGTCTATAAACTATTATAGTTCCTAAGGGATCACTTTAAATTTAAAGTCACTTCCTGAGTGCTCTCAAACAGATCTTATTTTAATGAAATAATATCATTTTCCAGGTTACGAGTCATCTTTCATATTTGATTCATGAGAAAAATAAAAGCTCATTAAAATCCTTTGGTTATCTGAAGCCTAGTAGAAGATAGCCCCTAATCTCCCAAATAACATGAGGCATACAAAAGAGTACTTGTGTTTGAAAGCAAATCAAAAGCAGACAAAAAAGGGAAAAGTAAGATTTGCACAATTTTTTTACTTAGCAAACTGAGCAATGTTAGAAAATTTGTCCTACTATCCAGAAGTCAAACATGTGCAATAATCACATTTTGTAGTCATCTCTGGGGAAGGCTTCTTCACAAATTGTCTGTAAACTTTCTGCAGACAATGCTTGTGAATAAGGTTAACAAAAACTCAAAGTGTCAAGTTGTGATGTAGGTAGTCAGAGAAATGGTCCGGACTATTAGAACAATCATAAAGGTGTTTAGTGCTAGAAACCAGAGGTCCCAAAATGGATTTAGAATTGCAATTACAGTGACTAAGTTACCAGCCATGTACAATATGACTTCAAAATAAGTGCTTCCTGTAGATGCTCCCTTGACTCAAGCCTGCAGTGAGGTAGGTAAACATCTACTCAAGCAGTAGACTCCTAATTTGGTTGTCCTTTCTTATATTTGACAATAAAATAATTCACACATATTTTTGGCTAATGTTGCGAGAAAGTTATGATCTAGCTATGGTATTAAATTCTGTATACCTTAAAGTTTATATTATCCCATGACTACCAGCTTTGCTCAATTTACTTTTGTGTATCCCATAAAATTGTAATAGCCAATAACCTGAGAATTTTATGATGTTCAAGATCTTGACATTGAGTCATAAAAGAAGAAAAAATACCAACATGGCGATTAAACTCTAATCTTTGTGGTGTCGACCTTTACCCTAGTATTTTATAAAAACCACAGAAAATGCTTTTTGAAAACACTAATGTGATATTAAAATATATTGACATTGAAAATATACTATAGAGATATAGACTATGTTTTATACAATACATTTAAGTTCTCTTAATTTAATGTCTGAAATATACCTCCTCTGATGATGTCTACAATGGAATTATCACTGTTTAATTGTAAAATAAGAAAATGAGTTAGTATTTCATAAAGTCAAAGATTCAATTTAAAAACATTTTTATTTTGAGAATGTGATATTTTCTCTTTTTTCATTTAAATTGTTTCTTTACGAAGTGATGGTGATAGTTGGCTATGTATTTTTTCTTAACAAAGTAAAAAGTTGAAAATTGAAAAAAAAACAAAGTAGACTAGAAAGTTGGTTTTGATGCTTCTTTCTGGTATAGCAATGAGCAATTATTAAAGTTATTAGCATTATTCATTATTTATTTATACATTCAATTAAAGAGAATATTTTATTATTATTATTGATTTAAGTCAAGATTAAGTAGACCAGGCCAAATAAACTTTCTGAAGTAATACAATATTTTTTTATGTTCCATCAGCTTCGTAGAGCCTTAAAACTTTGGAATAAGCCTTTATTTTATATATACCCAAACACATGAAGAAACTTTCAAATAGATTGAGAGTTGACCCAGTTATCAACACTGGGTAAGTTAAGAGTGAGGACAAAGTATTGAACTGATGTTAAAGGTGATGAGGCCAAAAATTTGATACTCAGTTGATACTAGTTTTCTTCCTGATTCTTATAGCAAGAATGAGGAAATTTGCCATATAAAAAGAGAAGCTATTTTTAAAGACCTAGTTATTATGCCTCTCACTAATACCTTAGAAAATTCAAGAGAAATTTAAAAACTTCTAAATATAATAGAAGGAAAACATGTCATTTAATAACTAATTGCTGCAGTTTGAGTTGATAAGCCTAGGAAGAAGGCAGAATTCCTCACAAAGCAAAATAAGCAAACAAAAAACTGCCCTTCCCTTTAAAAAAGATACCTTATATGTTAGTTGAATTATAAAAGGTGAGTTTCCCCCAATCAACCTTTTTTGGGCAGAAAAAGTATAAAGAAGAAAAAATTACAATGTATAATAAATATGCAAGTGCTATTGGTTGTCTATACAAAATTAATTTCTTTCATACTAACAAATTTAATTTGTTATTAATAAAAATTAATTTCTTTCTACTTCTTTCATACTAACAAAATCCTGAGTATTCAGTTCTCTAGCCTCCTGCAGAGGTGGGCCTCTCCCTAACTCGGAGAAAGTCTTGACCATCTAAGTCAGTGATGGATGAGCAGTGGAGCTGCCTGCAGAGGTGCAAGGGAGTTCTATCTGGAAGTTTCCAGGACAGGTGTCTTTTCTCTTAAACAGAAGAAACTGAATAAGTCAATTTCTCTGTACTTCTGGATGTTGTGTTTAATACTGATGACTGGAACCGCTGCAAATATTTTATTAAAAGAGTAGTCTGAGAAAGAAGCCAACATACTGAGAATTGCGGAGAAGAAAACCAAACCAGAAGGAACCAGGGTACTTGATGGCGTCACTGAACCTTTAACTACATCCAAAGCCTCCCGCCCTCTGGACTTCATATGTGAGATATAATCATTCCTATGATTTAATCCACTTTGAATGGGGTTTTCTATACTCGCCAAAAGCATCCTGATACATAAAGCAACAAGAATTTTGACTCCCTGACAGATGGAATAGACAACTGCTTTGGTACTTATGGAATTATGGAAAGGCATCTTG
>NW_011889225.1:773489-785726 GCF_000151845.1 Pteropus vampyrus | reverse complement strand
TCTGATGATGTCTACAATGGAATTATCACTGTTTAATTGTAAAATAAGAAAATGAGTTAGTATTTCATAAAGTCAAAGATTCAATTTAAAAACATTTTTATTTTGAGAATGTGATATTTTCTCTTTTTTCATTTAAATTGTTTCTTTACGAAGTGATGGTGATAGTTGGCTATGTATTTTTTCTTAACAAAGTAAAAAGTTGAAAATTGAAAAAAAAACAAAGTAGACTAGAAAGTTGGTTTTGATGCTTCTTTCTGGTATAGCAATGAGCAATTATTAAAGTTATTAGCATTATTCATTATTTATTTATACATTCAATTAAAGAGAATATTTTATTATTATTATTGATTTAAGTCAAGATTAAGTAGACCAGGCCAAATAAACTTTCTGAAGTAATACAATATTTTTTTATGTTCCATCAGCTTCGTAGAGCCTTAAAACTTTGGAATAAGCCTTTATTTTATATATACCCAAACACATGAAGAAACTTTCAAATAGATTGAGAGTTGACCCAGTTATCAACACTGGGTAAGTTAAGAGTGAGGACAAAGTATTGAACTGATGTTAAAGGTGATGAGGCCAAAAATTTGATACTCAGTTGATACTAGTTTTCTTCCTGATTCTTATAGCAAGAATGAGGAAATTTGCCATATAAAAAGAGAAGCTATTTTTAAAGACCTAGTTATTATGCCTCTCACTAATACCTTAGAAAATTCAAGAGAAATTTAAAAACTTCTAAATATAATAGAAGGAAAACATGTCATTTAATAACTAATTGCTGCAGTTTGAGTTGATAAGCCTAGGAAGAAGGCAGAATTCCTCACAAAGCAAAATAAGCAAACAAAAAACTGCCCTTCCCTTTAAAAAAGATACCTTATATGTTAGTTGAATTATAAAAGGTGAGTTTCCCCCAATCAACCTTTTTTGGGCAGAAAAAGTATAAAGAAGAAAAAATTACAATGTATAATAAATATGCAAGTGCTATTGGTTGTCTATACAAAATTAATTTCTTTCATACTAACAAATTTAATTTGTTATTAATAAAAATTAATTTCTTTCTACTTCTTTCATACTAACAAAATCCTGAGTATTCAGTTCTCTAGCCTCCTGCAGAGGTGGGCCTCTCCCTAACTCGGAGAAAGTCTTGACCATCTAAGTCAGTGATGGATGAGCAGTGGAGCTGCCTGCAGAGGTGCAAGGGAGTTCTATCTGGAAGTTTCCAGGACAGGTGTCTTTTCTCTTAAAAAGAAGAAACTGAATAAGTCAATTTCTCTGTACTTCTGGATGTTGTGTTTAATACTGATGACTGGAACCGCTGCAAATATTTTATTAAAAGAGTAGTCTGAGAAAGAAGCCAACATACTGAGAATTGCGGAGAAGAAAACCAAACCAGAAGGAACCAGGGTACTTGATGGCGTCACTGAACCTTTAACTACATCCAAAGCCTCCCACCCTCTGGACTTCATATGTGAGATATAATCATTCCTATGATTTAATCCACTTTGAATGGGGTTTTCTATACTCGCCAAAAGCATCCTGATACATAAAGCAACAAGAATTTTGACTCCCTGACAGATGGAATAGACAACTGCTTTGGTACTTATGGAATTATGGAAAGGCATCTTGTAAAATAGTTTGGGGCTGGGGAGGGATAGATGAGCAGGCAGGCAGCAAGCAAGATCCTAGGATGGATATCCAGTGATAATTTCCACATGGCAGGGATGGCTGGGAACTTTCTGTGCTGAGTGCTCTAACAACTCTCTGTAACTCCAAGTTGTCAGTAAAACTCAGCAAATCTACAATGACCTTGTATTTTGGTGCTTTGAGAAATAAAGGGAAAGAGTATCCAATATTGTAGAGAAAGGACAGTAACCACCATAACAAGATAAGAATTGTTAAATTTGCTGATAACCTGGTCACGAGGAGAAATATACCCTACCATGCAAATTTTTCAAGAAAAATTTGGAAAGGTAGATCTAGGGGCTTTTTATAAAAATTACTATAAAATGAAATTTTAAAAGATAGTATATTAGTACATCAAAATTATAAAAATCTTCAAATATATTATATATTATTATATGACAAATAACATTTATAATTATATATAGTATATATTATGATATGTAATATATTATTAGTCAAGGGCAGGGACATCCTTTCCCAGACCTCTCCAAAGGCTCTGCCCTCCTGCCTGCTTCCCCCTGACTCACCACTGTCTCCTCAGCCATGGGAATACTTTCCCTAAGCCAGCTGCTCCAGAAGCCATAGTCCACCTTTGTGGAAATGGAGATTTCTTAGAAGTAAACCCAGTTCACTTGGAGACCCAGGAATGAACTGAAGATGAAATATTTTCTTCCTGGGTTCTTACCAGTCTCACATGATTCAAACCATCACTTTGGACCACCAAACCTTGATTGGTGTTGCCAGTTGTCCTCCTTCCAGGGAAAAATTTTGCAGCTCTTTGCTGAAAGTAAGGTCAGGCGGTGGGGGGGGTGGAGTGTGTGTGGGTGGGTGTGGGGGTGTGTGTGTGTGTGTGTGTGTGTGTGTGTGTGTGTGTGTGATTTTTCTTTTTTTATTTAGGTTGGGAGTATGAGCGGTTATAAGTATTAGTATTGCCTATGAAATGAGAGCTTTCTTTTACTTTCTGCTATTGTTCTGAGAGCTTTGGACCTGGAGAGTTGACCACCAGGCCATGGCCTTCCTCTGTATAAAACCTGGAGATGGTAGATGATCCCCAAGCAACAGCTTTTTTGTGTGTGGGGAACTGTCTTCTTCAGAGAAAACCAAGAATAAAATTCTGCAGGATTCAAGAGTGGGGTCCAGGCTAGGGAGATATCAGTGGAAATAAAAAGGAGAAACTGAAGCAGGAGATACTTTGAATATAAAATGGACAAAAAAAGAGGCACAAACATAATTCTAGGATTTTTAGCTAGATGAGAAAACTGCGATGCTGCTGACTAACATCAGGAACATAAAAGTATGAGAAGGGCAATAATATTGAAGTTTCTTAGGACTATCCATGTGAAGTTGACAATAGGCAAAGGAAAAAATAATCAAAAAGAGAGAAGCCAGGGATAAAGAGGACGATTTAATAGTAATTTTTTCAGGTGAAACTGTGAGCGTAGATAAACTACAAAGAAGAAGAATATAATGTGAGGGGTGGGTGGAAGCAAGGATAAGAAATATCCAAATTTAAGATAGAAATATTTTGTTTCAAAATAGCATTATAAAGTTGGCATTTCTGCCTTCTCATCCTGGAAATCATCCAAAAGCAATGAGGAAAAAGGGACACAGAAACACTAAAGTTGTTTTTGGCAAAACTAGAAGACAGTTAAACTCCAAACCATAAAATAGGTGAAAGGGCTTTCGAAAGCAATGGAGATCAAGTAGGCAAACAAAAAAAAGCAGAGAAAAAAAAAAAAATACTGCAACTCGATAGCTGGAAAGATGCAGAATAAAAGCACATTTTCCGAAACAGAAGTGCACACACTCTAAGGTGCAAAAACTGTATCCCTGGTCGGCAACAATCGGAAGGAGTACACATTACCTGTAGGAATTCGTTTTGGTTCCAAATATTGTTGCAGGCAAAGCCAAAAGAGAACTCACACAAAGGGGCCCTTTTTAATGAAGCAGTCTGTCTCTACAGCAGTAGAAGAGAGAATTTACAATCAGACAAACCACAAAACACTCTATGGTTGCCTATCCTCCCTTCCTTCCCCAAATTCTTGCAAGTAGCTTTAGAAAAAAAATCTGTTCAGGACCCACATGAAGATACTAGGAGGAGAAAAATAGGAAAGAAGAAAGCAATAGAAAAATCAACTGACAAAGCAGGGACACTCACTAGAATGTTATCAAGAAGTAAATAAAAATTATCACCTGATATTTAATGTAAATGAGAAAATATCAAATAAGAAATTGTCTCCATGAAACAAGAATAAGGAGGAGAGATCCAGCAGCTCAACAAAGATTTCATGAAGAAATAGAAAGAGAATAGGAGCTGAGAGAAATCAGGAAAGAGAAAACAAAATCACTCATAGAACGAAAGTGAGTTGGAAGAAATGCAGGGAAAAATAGATACTGCTGAAAATATGGTAAAGGACATAGAAGATAAAAAATAAAGTGAGCCCACAAAATGCATGAAAATAAAGAGTTAAAATGATGAGAAAAAATAATGGAAATGAACAATAGTCAGAAACAGGCAACATACACATCACTGAAATTCCCATCTAAAATAAAACTTCAGTAAAAGAACAGAATATATATTTGAAGCTATATTCAAGAAAACATTTCTGAAACAATAGAAGACATGAATACTTTCAGGGAAATTTGGATCAAAGCAGTCAAAATCATGAAATAGCCTAATAAAGTTTCTGGTTTCAAATAACCTTTACGAATGCAGGCATAAATATATATGGGAGTGGAAGTGGGGTGGGGGTGGTTATTTAGTGTTTGCTAAAGTTTGAACAAAAAATCATCACTGATAATAATAAAAATACTAATAACCAAAATGTATTAGATAACCTTTTTCATTTTGTAAAATGAACAAATTCCCAGAAAGATGCAAACTACCAATACTGACTCAAGAAAGAATAGAAAATCTGAATAGATCTGTAACAAGTATTGAGACAGAATTAGTGATAAAAACTTTACACAAGGAAAAGACAAGGCCTGGGTAGCTTCACTGGTTGCATGTTTGTACCCTTAAACAGCATCACCCAATTCCCCCATTTGGTCCTTTCTGCTTTTAGAGTCTTCAAGCTCAGCTGGTATTTTTGTTCCTCTCCCCATACTGGTAGAGCCATTCTAGACACTAAAAAAGAAGGAGCTCTGTCACATAGCACATTTAAAATACATACACAAAAGCAAAGCGCTCTCTCTCTCTCTCTATATATATATATATCTATATATATCTATATATAGATATAGATATATCTATATCATACATATATCTATATTATATATAGATATATATAGATATATATAACGAAGGACATATATGAAACATATCAGGGTAAGTGTCTGTGAGAGGGAGGGGACAGTGAGTGAGGATTGGGAATGAAGGGGGAAAAATAATAGGGACTCTCATAGGCCAACTCTAATAAAAAATAATGAACAGAGAACTGTGAGCACCTGCACTTAGGAAACAAAATAAAATATGCCAAAACGGTGGTAAGGACCATCAAGTAATAGGGAGAACATGTCAATATTTTTCAAATATTACCAATATTTTTAAAATAACATCTCACTACAATAGCTTTCATTTATTCATTCCCACTTATTTTTCATCGGGCATTAAGAGGATACTATGAAATTCTCTATTTTCCCATTTCCTGGACCTTCTTATGTATTTCAGACCAATTTTATAGATATTTGTCATTTCTCTTTATATTTGAAGATATGAATAGTGAGTTTAAAAAGGCTGCGTTTTAAAATTTCATTTTTCATCAGATGTTAGAACTCAAACACTTTTTCCTAGTATATCATAAATGTTAGTGAAAGAAAGTGCCAATGTATCACATGTGAAAATAAATGTGTAAATATGGTGACTGAATGCATGAAGAGTGAAGAAAGTTTACATTATCATTTTATTCCTCATATGTCACATTCAATAATTTATATACCTGTTTTTTCATGAAATGTTAAGGTTCTTTACAATTGGAGCTGTGTGACTTTTTTTTAATTTATATCACCCACTGCAAGGCTTAGGAAATTTATTCTACTCAGAATAGATTCTCAATAAATATTCCTTAGATGACCAGGTAGATGGCTATATAAATATATTGTGGCCAGTAAATGAAAAAGAGAGTTAAGTCCTTGCATATTCTATCCTTCCATCCTTATTAAAAGAAGAAATTAAATCTTTGAAAAAAGAGAATTTCAATATCATTCCCCTTTTCTCTTCCACATCTCAAGCCTACTAGGCTAGGGAACACAGACCCATCTGACTCGTAGATAAGGAGGCCCAGTTCATGGTGCAGGTGACCAAACACTTATAAGTAAAAAGGAGAGTGAAGGAAAAAAAAAAAAAAAAAAAAACTCCTCTATTAATATAACACTGTAAATCAAATTAAAAAAAAAAATCGTACCTAGAGCATACAAGTACTTAGGTTACAGAACTTGCAAAAACATTCTGATGTGTTTCAAGCCTTGAGGTCAGAGGTCACTAAACAAATTCTCCAGCTCATAGGAATAGGGCCACCTAGTGGTCATAGTGGACAAGCACCTTTCTAATTTGTGGTCTTAATATGTTTCACCTTTAAAAGGCCTTCAACAAGTGCCTTGCATTCATCTCTGGAAGTAGTGTAAATAAATCATGGAAAGTAATTTGACTATATGTGTCAGGATTCTTAAAACTGCCATTATCCAAGTTTCTCCAGGCCCTATACATGAAGTAACAGAAACAATAACAATTCAAACCGTCTGGCTTTCCCTGCTCACGTAAGAACCCAGACCCCTAATCACTGCTGCCTCTGCCTTCATTCCTCAAACTCACCTTCATCAAGACAGTGCCTTCACCTGCTATCTACAACTCTGCCTTTCACAGTACCAAATGCCAACCCATAGGGCCTGGCAGACAACAGACACTACACTATCTTCTCTAATTTTCCACTCTTGCCCAGATACTCAAAACTCTCCCTTTGTGTTAGTTTCCTATTACTGCTGTAACAAGTTACTCCAAATTTAGTGGCATAAAACAACTTGGTTTATTATCTTACAGTTCTAGAGGTCAGAAGTCCAAGATCAGTTTCACTGGACTAAAATCAAGGCATCTGCAGGCCTTTATTTCTTCTGGAGGCTAAAGGGGAGAATTGTTTTCTTGCATTTTCCAGGTTCGAGAGACTGCTTGCTTACCTTGGGCTGTGGCCCCTTCTTCTGTCTTCAGAGACAGCAGTGCAGCATCTTTTCTCTGACCTCTGCTTCTTTTCTTACATCTTTTCTTACTTCTTTTCTTTCTGACTCGAACACACCTGCCTTCCTTTTATAAGAAATCTTGTGGTTACATTGGTCCCACCTGAATAATCCAGGATAAACTCTTTATCTTAAAATCCTTAAATTAATTGTAACTGCAAAGCCCCTTTTACTATGTAACATAGTCACAGGTTCTGGGGATTAGGATTTGGACATCTTTAGAGAGCTGCTAGTCAGCATGTTGTACCCTCCTTCAGCATAACACAAATGCCTTCATGAAAATAGAGATAACTGAGTACTTTAAGACCCATCACCATTTTTTCCAACCATTCACTGACATAATTAAGTTTGGAATCAAACTAATAATAATTGTAACCTAAGTATCACTCGTTTATAAATCCTCAAAGTACTTGAGCCTGTTGTAGTACTTTGTACTTCAAGACTTAAAGAAAATTTGTTTAAACTCCCATACTACATCTAGCTGGATATCCACTATCCCTCTCAGTTCCTCCAAAGACTCTTGGGAGGCTTCTATTTCTCCACCTCATCCCTACTTCTGAATTCCTACTCTTGCAGCATACCCAATCCCACTCCGCTTCTCAAATCTTGTGCACTCCCTCTTGCTGTAACACTCTTTTTCACATGCTAGACATGGCCCTGAGCACTGCATGCCCCTAACCTACACCTAGCACCCTGACAGAGGCTGTGTGGGTAGCTGACTCTAGAAAACAGAAAAGCCACAGAATGTGTTTACAGCGCAGCACAGCATAGCATGACAAACATCTTAAAAATGCTCTAACTCCATGCTCTTCACCTTTTCTACCCAAAATTTCATCTTTTCTACCCAATGATCCTCTCAAGGAATTGTGCTTTAAAAAAAAAAAAAAAGTCCAGGATATCTTCTTATGAAATATGAAACATTGTGCCAGCTCATAAATTAAAATTTTCTTCTCTAGCCCATAAATATTTCAAAAACTCCATTTATTGGAGTGTTATATATTATTCACTGTCTCAATGCTTTTAATGCATTGGCACTTGTTCTCAAAACAATTTTATGGTATGGTCATTATTATTGTCATATCTATGAGACAGATGAGAAAATTTGACTCATAGAGGCTAAGTAATTTCTCAAGGTCAAACAATTGATAAGTGGTAAAGGGAAAATCTGAACCCATAGACCAAAGCTTGCACAGAAGACACTCTGTCCTCTATGGAATCTTTCCTATCCAAAGATCTTCTGCACTCCACCCACTCATCACATTGCACCATCTGGAGAAACGGACAATGTATTATCTGGGGCACTCTGGTATTTCTGGCTTCCTCCAAGGTCATAAACTCCCATATGCTTGCAAAGATCAGTGCTTAGCAATCACATGCCCACACAGAGCGGGAGTAGTGCACGTGACTGGACACTAGGCAACTTTGTGACATCCCCAATAGATTACTTACCTCTTTCCACAGTCTCCTTTACTCCATTATGGGCTCCTTCAGGAATGGGGCTATACCTTCAGACTGGGCCCTATTGATTTGGCCCTTGTGACCTGGGACTAGCAGCTGTCCTCTGCTCAGGACAACATCTGGGAACAGAGATTTGATTAGATGACCCACCCTCTTCATTCTCTGATCAGGGTGATACCCCTGTATATCTGTTTGCTCAATGGCTCCTTTTGGAATACTTCCTTCTCACCGTATACCAGCCTTAGTGCTTCTACAGCAAGTACACTTCGAACAGTGGAATTCTCCATTGGATCCCTTTTGGGGAGTGATTTACAAGGGTACCTGATGTTATTAGCACCAGCTCACTCCTAATGTCTCATGGCTGCCATAGCTGTTCTACCATCTTGCCAAAGAACCCTATCTATACAAGAGAAATGAACACACTGCAGAAACATCTGTTACTAGATCCCATTGATTCTGAATCTGGGTGTTCTCTCTGTTCCTTTCTCTCTCCACACTGCAGTAGTTAAAGTCAGACTTTAACTACTAAATCACTCAAGACAGTTTCTCATAGTGTAGGGGTCCAGCTTCTAGAGCTTTAGACTGTATTCAAATGTCACCTTGACCATTTGCCAACCGTGGGACTTTGAAGAGGATTTGAAATTACTTAGAGAGCTAAATAAGTCTCAGTTTTTGTATCTGCAATTGGAGATGATGTTACGTGATTAGGGTTGTCATGAGAATGAAGTGAGATAATGCGTGTAGAGACTCAGCAGTCTGCATAGCACACAAGTTCTCAAAAAATGTTATACATCCTTCTAGAAAATGGTCATTCTGTTAACATCATCACAGTAGAAAGCATTTTTAATTCACCACTTTGCAGAGTGTTGTTCCAGAAGTATTATTCTTTCAGGGCTGGGCAGAACCTTCTCTGGTTTTGTTGGCCTTAAATCTGGTCTTTGAGGGGGTTGTTCTATAGCCTTAAAAAACACTAAGTCCTGTCTGCTTCCTTATCCACCTTGTCATTCTGAGTAACCGAAGATGGCTCCCAGGGCAGTTACAATTTACTTGCTTCCCTCCACTTTCTATTCTTCCAAGCCTGTCACGGAACAATGGTGGTATGTGCCTACAAAGACCTAATATTTTGCCCGAAGTTTCTCTAATCATGAACAGGTCTTTATCAGACATTTTAAATACCACAAGCAGCTCTACCACCTTCAACTCTCACCTTATCAACTCTTTCCATAGAGTTTAAAGACCGAAGTAGCTGAAAGCCCTATTGGCACTGAGCTCAGTGATTCCGAGGCACCTCTCTTTCTTCCTCCTTCTAAAATCATAATCAGTAAGACTTTGGTAGGGAAATGCAGATAAAGGCCCAGTGAGTCCTTCAAGTCTTGCAAATAATCTGAGTTTCCAATGTAGCATTTTCCTAGAGATGAACCCTTCTCTTATTTGTTTATAGAAAATAAACTTTTCAAGTTTATTTTCTATAGCTTCTTTCCAATCTGCTTTTTGGAATAAGTTTCCTAGCATGAACATATTCATCTTTTTAAAAAATCATTTATCTTGATACAAATTAAAAACTTACTCTATCAGGTAGTAAATGCCAACTCAAATCTTAATAATTATAAGTCCACAAATGCCAAACCATTAGCAAGTTTGTGACTATAGAAGCCTTATTATTCAGGATTCTTTCACTCTGTTTATTATCTTTGCTTGAGCCCCTTAGGTGCTGTCATCATGCCTTCTGAGAATACCTAAGATTTGGTGACTATGTGAGCTCTATCATGGCTTTTGAAAAATTTTACCAGTTTAGTGCCTATTAGGGGTTATTTATCTAGTCTCTTGGGGATCCTTCCCAGGAACCTGAGGCTAGGGTTGATTTCTTTTCTTCAGCTAATAGGAAGGAAGGAAGGAAGGAAGGAAGGAAGGAAGGAAGGAAGGAAGGAAGGAAGGAAGGAAGGAAGATAAATGAAAGGAGGAGGGGAGGAGGAAAGGAGGAAAGAAAGACCAACTCTTAGGTTTTGGCGATTTTTAAAATATGTCCATAAATTCTTTAAGGCACTCACCTTCAAAACCAAAGCCCAATTTCCCTCCCCTTGAGTGTGGGATGAACTTAGTGACTCACTTCTAACAAATAGAATAAAACAAAAGTGGCAGTACGTGCGTTTGGAGAGTAGGTCTTTAAAAACGTACTGCAGCTTCCATCTTGGTTGCTCTGTTTTTCACTCTCTCTTGAATCACTGTTTTGGGATGCTAGCTGCCATACTGTGAGCTGCCCCAGGGAGAGGCTCATGTGGCATGGAATTGAGAGAGGCCTCTAGCCAATAGCTAGCAAAAAACTGAGGCCCTCAATCCAATAGCCCACAAGGAACTGAGACATGCCAACATCCATGTGGTTGAGTCATTTTAAAATTGGATTCCCCAGCTCTAGTCAAGCCCTGAGATGATTGTGGCCCCAGTTGAAAGCAGGACTGAAACCTCATGAGAAACTCTGAGACAGAATCATCCATCTAAATTACTCTGACGGTTTGAAACTGTGAGATATACATGTCTGTTGTATTAAGGTGATAAGTTTTAGGGTAATTTATTACATTGCAAGAGATAACATTGCAAGAGATAACATATATAAATAGTAATAGTTGCCAAAACACCTAGATAGCTTTGAATCTTAATTCGGATTCAAAAGAAGGTAATCACTACATTCTAATCCAATAATTTCATTTATAGAATCTGTTCCAGGAACTATCATTTACATAATTTTGAAATTATACACAAAAGTATTAGGGATTATTACCTTACATAAAAATGTTCAATAATAAGGAATTGCTAAAAAAAATTATGGTCTGTCCACCTTAAGTAATTTTAAACAACTTTTAACAATAAGTTTATAGACTTTGTAATGATACAAACAACGATGACAATGAAAGAATATAAAGTTACATATTATTGCACTTACAACTCTGTAAAAATCTACTAATTAAAATGCTAGTAAGAAAGTCTTAATTTAGCTCCAGAGATAGAAGTGAGCTCTTCAGGGCTGTGAGTCTCTAATAACTGCAGCCATTATAAGTGGCAATCAAGACATTCATTTTCATGGCCATATGTAAGAAGCCCCTTGAGGACTCACAAAAATACTAAAGGAAGGGGGACTTTATATGGATTTGAGACTCTTGCATCACCAGACACTGACTATACTAGATTTAGATGTTGATGTGGCTTTATTACACCACTTGCTGGTGAAGTTCATCAACATTAAAAAAATTATAATGAACACTGTAATTCACTGATCTTTTCTTATGGGCCAAATTCTGGGCTAGGAATTAATTCAATTAATTCCAGGGTAAAAATGATCCCACCTAAGCCAGAACCGAGATTTAGACATGGCTGTCAGATGGTGCTACATGATACTCTTCCATGGTTTTTATTCATGTTAATCTACCTAGTAGCAGAATGAAGCATTCTAGCGGGGGAGTCAGGGGGAGAACTTAACTACTATCTGTTACATACACATACCTGGAGGACTGAAGGGTCTTGTAAAGAATCAACTCACAAGGAGATCCTTGAAACAAAATTCTTTAGAAGGAAAGTGTGAGTCTGGAACGAAGACCTTGGGTTCTGCAACAGTCATTTCCTTACATGGCAAACATTTTGCAGGTGTGATTAAGTTTAGGATCTTAAAATAAGGAGATTGTCAAGAATTATCCAAGTGGGCCCTAAATTCAATCACAAGTGTTCTCGTAAGAAGGAGGCGGAGAGAGATTGCAAACAGAAGAGAAGGCAATGTGACCACAGAGGTGGAAATTGGAGTGATGCATCCACAAACCAAATACCAGCTGGCATCAGAAGCTCTAAGAAACAAGGAATACATCTCCTCTAGAGCCTCCAGAG
>NW_011889225.1:758196-773439 GCF_000151845.1 Pteropus vampyrus | reverse complement strand
GGTAAAAATGATCCCACCTAAGCCAGAACCGAGATTTAGACATGGCTGTCAGATGGTGCTACATGATACTCTTCCATGGTTTTTATTCATGTTAATCTACCTAGTAGCAGAATGAAGCATTCTAGCGGGGGAGTCAGGGGGAGAACTTAACTACTATCTGTTACATACACATACCTGGAGGACTGAAGGGTCTTGTAAAGAATCAACTCACAAGGAGATCCTTGAAACAAAATTCTTTAGAAGGAAAGTGTGAGTCTGGAACGAAGACCTTGGGTTCTGCAACAGTCATTTCCTTACATGGCAAACATTTTGCAGGTGTGATTAAGTTTAGGATCTTAAAATAAGGAGATTGTCAAGAATTATCCAAGTGGGCCCTAAATTCAATCACAAGTGTTCTCGTAAGAAGGAGGCGGAGAGAGATTGCAAACAGAAGAGAAGGCAATGTGACCACAGAGGTGGAAATTGGAGTGATGCATCCACAAACCAAATACCAGCTGGCATCAGAAGCTCTAAGAAACAAGGAATACATCTCCTCTAGAGCCTCCAGAGAGAGTGGGGCCCTGCTGACACCTTGATTTTAGCTCTACCGTTACTGACTACATATCACCTAGTATTATGGCTTCAAATACTATGTATATGCTGATGACCCCAAAGTTATATTTATATCCTAGACTTTCCTATGAATTCCAGACCAATATATTTAGTAGCCCACGCTTATATTTCTTTGGATGTTTAATAGCTGTCTCATACGTGACATGTATAAAACAGAATTCCTAATTCTGCCCCCCGAATTGGTCCTTTTAAACTCTTTTTCATCTCAGTCAATTGAAGCTTTCTCCTACAAATGGTTAGGCCAAAGATCTTGCTTTCACTCTTGTCTCCCTCTTTATCTCACACTCCTCTTCTGGTCTGTCAGCAAATCTAGTTAGTTATACTTTTCAGATATGTCCAGAAATTGAGCCCTTTTCATCACCAAAAAGTACCTTACACATAGTAGGCATGCAATAACAATTTGTTGAAAGAATGAATGAAGTGAATTATTTCTACTCCATAACTTCTTTGACAAAGGTTGGAAAATAATACCTTTATGTGCTATAACCTAGCCCACACATGCCTCTGTATTCTCATCTTTTGCCACTGACCAACAAGTATCATATGTTCCAAGTATAGTGGTCTACTTCGACTTTCCCTATTTATCATGCTGTTTCATTTCTCTGTGCCTTCTGCAATGCTGTTACCTCAGCCTAGAACATTCTTATATTTGAATGGTATTTCAAGAGTCATCTCAGCCAAAAAAAAATCTCATTCTAGCTTAAATACTTCTCCCTTGTGCTTGCCTACCTCTGCACACATACTTTTATATAGCACAAACCACAGTCTACTGAGGTTTGCCTGTCTCCCCATCAGAGCTCTAAGCTGATATCTTGTTCATCTTGCTTTGGTATTCTTAAAGTGTAGCACAGGGCCTGGTTCATGGAAAACAATAAATGTATCTACAAATGAATGAATGAAAGGATTTCTTTGTGTATTATGTTTGTTTATACATGGAATCATAAAACAAGAGATAATATAAAGATAAATATTTTTTCACTATAAATATGTGAATGATTCGTTGGTAGCGACACTTCACACTCATCTTCAAAGGAAGAATGAGTTGAGTATTTGCACTGAAAGTAGTTTATTTTTATTCCTCCAAAGTAATCTGAAGACAAGTAAGCATTTCCTCTTCCTGGTACAGTAATTCTCTCTTGCTCTCTCTCATTTTAAATTTTATTTTATATTGAAAAACACTTAACATAAGATCTATTGTCTTAAATTTGTAAGTGTATAGTACATTATTGTTAACTAAAGGTAAAATGTTGTACAGCAGATCTTTAAAGTTTATTAACTGAAACTTTATGCTCATTGATTAGAAAGTAAAAATATATATTAAATGAGTATATTCTAATTTCATTAAAAAATATTTATCAAACTTTCATGTGCCATATATTAAACTAGATGAATCGCCTCCATTTTCACTACCATTCTGTCTCTTTTTTTTTCTCTCTCTCTCTTTAGCTCTTTCTCTCTCCCTCTCTCTTTCAGATTGAGACAGCCAGTTGTCAGGTCCAACAAAATTATACTGTAACAATACAAAGAATACAAAATGCTTTATTATCATAAGGTTGCAACTACTATATATAAAACTATGTGTGGGCAGAGACTGGAAAAGTAATATGAGATGCAGTTCACAGACATTTACTGAGCACGTGCTGTGACTTACACACTGTTCTGGATGTGATTACAAAAAAAGGAACAGTCCCTTTCCTGGAGGAGTCCACAGGATCATGGCATTTATGCACTTTGCTATAATCTCCTTTGATAAGTAACAATGGTGCCACTTATTCTGCCCTAGCTTGGAGGACACCGATGTCCTCAGGAGTCAAGCACTCAGATTTTGGTGGCCCATTCCAGTTTATGAGCTTCTAGAGAACTACTGTAGATAATGGCAACTCTATCACTAATGGGGACTAAGATTATTTTGGGGGTGGAGAGAAGGAAAGAGTTTTTGGAATGTAAGAAGCAGTAGATGTCCTCTTCACATGGTTAACAACAACAACAACAAAATTAGTGTTGGTGTCTCTGAATACACAATAACTGCAAAGGTCCTATTCGAAAAGCCAGTATGTGGGAGCAAATTGACCACTTGACCTGTAGTGCTGGTATGGTTATTGGAGTCTGGTCTGCTTCTTCAGGCACTACATTAATACCTGTTTGCAGCCATCCTACTCCATATTCAAGAGCACAGCACTTTCTCCTAGAACCAGTCCCAAGAAGGGCTGGGCCATCAGCTACTTCACAGGCAAAGAGATGTGAAGTTTTCAGTGCTTGTCCTTGGACCCCAAACACTAATGGCTTATTCTGTATCTTTCAGAAAGGGCCAAGACCTGAGCAGCACAAAGGCCTTTTCACTCTCGTTGAGAAGGGACAGCAATACCACTATTTTTCATTCTTTCTGGATGTATTAGCCTCCACCTAGGACAGACAAGGAGATTCTCTACTTCCAGATAGAGGTTTGCAAAAGTGGTGAAAGACAAAATGCTTGTTAGGTCAGTGAAACCCTCCCAAAAATCTAGAGAGAGCGAGAGAGAGAGCGAGAGAGAGAGAGCGAGAGAGAGAAGGAGAGAGAGAGAAGATTTCTTCAAAACTTTTGGCTGGATCAAGCGGTTTAAATGACGCCATCAGGGCTCTCTTTTCTCTCTGCATGTCTTGGGCCAGTTTTCTTCTCTGTGAACATCAGTCTGCCAGCCCATTTCAGAAAATCAAATCCCCCATCCCTTCCCTCATCCTGCTCTGCGGATTCAGGTTTATAGGCCCTTAGTACCCAAAAACTCAGCAAGAGAAAGAGCCTTTCTGTCCCAGAGTCTCTGGGAAGGACTCTACTGGGCTCTTGATCATATGTCTATCCCTAGACCACAATTGTGTTCAAGATGATGAGATACTTAGATTGACCAGCTTGGGTCACACACCAGCCGCTTTAATGCAGAAGATGTTAGTGGAAGCTCCACCAGATAAGAATCCTAAAAGGAAAAGATATTTAGCAGACCAAAAAAAAAAAAAAAAAAAAAAAGGTGTTTACTAACTACATTAGAGGAGAATAGTCAAGGTTGACTTTCAAGTTCTTGCGGCCAGGTGGTTGGTGATGTTGATACAAAACGCAGAGGTAGCAGTTTGAGCCCATATGGAGAGTTGAGCCCAAAATGTTGAATTGAAAGTGACTGTTGGATATTCGAATGAAATATTCTCTTGAAAATAATAAGGAGCATAGCAGAAATACGTTTAAAATATAATTTTTTAATATAAAATTGATTCGTGTTAGGGCGCATCAGGGTATGCAATGGGAAACCCACCTCAGTCCTTAAGTGAGGAAGTTCTTTAGGAAAAGATCAATAATCCATGTTGCCTATTTTCGAATCTCCGTGCAGTATCAGGCCGTCCCCACCCCCCCACCCCTGCCCCTCACAAACCCTGCCCCGAGGCTGTACTTCCTTCTAGTCATCTCTAGATTCTCATTGCTTATTTTGGGTTTGGGGGTCGCCCTGTTAGATGGATGCTCCTCGGCCCAAGGGACCAGGGAGAGGCGGCCGCGGACTACAACTCCCAGCGTGCCCCGCGAGGGGGCGGGACGTGGCGGAGCGAGGCCAGGAACAGCCACCCCGGCTATCGGTGAGGCGGGGAGATCCGGCGGCGCCGAGCTGAGGTGGCGAAAGAAGAGCTCCCGGATGTGGAGAAGCTGGGGAGAAGGCGTGGGAGGAAGATGGACTCGGTGGAGAAGGGGGCCACCACCTCTGTCTCCAACCCGCGGGGGCGTCCGTCCCGGGGCCGGCCGCCTAAGCTACAGCGCAACTCCCGCGGCGGCCAGGGTCGAGGTGTGGAGAAGCCCCCGCACCTGGCGGCCTTAATTCTGGCCCGGGGCGGCAGCAAGGGCATCCCCCTGAAGAACATTAAGCACCTGGCGGGGGTCCCGCTCATTGGCTGGGTCCTGCGTGCGGCCCTGGACTCGGGGGTCTTCCAGAGGTGCGCATGTGCGAGAGTGGGCATCGCGGACTGGGCGGGGGTCCGGAGTGGGAGCTGGGCCGCGGGAGAAGCTGGGGCTTCTGGGGCGATTGCTCCTGGAAGGGGTGTGCAAGATCAGGGGTGTCTGGGCCCCAGCTGAGAGCCCAGGGAGGACGGGCTCCAGCTTCTTCCTTGTTCTGTAGCTGCTAATAGTCATGACCTGGGACAGTTCCTGTCCCCGCCCTTGAGAATGCCATCCGTAAAAAGGGAAATTTTCTCTTCTCAACCTTCTCCGCCGCTCTTGTTGACGTTACAGGTTAAAGGAGGCCACTCCTGTGAAACGTGTGCGATTATATGTGAACTCTTAGACAAGAGGCCATTGGGGTTCCACTGTTGCTCTGCGTCTGATAACCACTTAGTGCTAATTGATCAATTAGGGAGGTATCGGGTTCATTAATGGAGTGGGGTGTGAAGGCTTTATAGTTTCAGGTTGGAAATCTTTCCCTGACCTTTGAAAAATACTCAAAGCTATCTGCCTGTGAGTCAGCACAATCTAGCACTCTCTACGTTTATACATAGGTGAGAGATTGGGAAAGAGTATAGCTGGCTGTTTTATATGCTTGTAAATGATTTTATCATACCTTTGGAACCTTGGCTGCCCTAAGGACAGTTTTAATTGTGCATCATATAGAGACATTGCCATATGCCATGTTGGTTAGGAGTTACAAGCTGATGTCATCCATAAAAGAAAGGAGACAGAATTCTGTGCCAAGAATGAATTTACACACAGTAATTTCAACCTAATTATATTTTAATTTGTTATTGTGGAAAGTAAATTATTTTCACCTTTTGATGTTTGGGTTTTGGTTTTTAAAGAGATGGCTGTTTTTGAAGCATATTATGCACATTAATATATGGATAATTGATTTTCATTTAACCCATCTTGTTTAAAAAAGCAATACCAAAAATGTATAAATTTACTAATTTCTTTAATGTTTTAAAGAAATTAGCGAGGTAAATAGGAGCTGGCACCCAGAAGATAACACTAATGTAATAGAAAATGTGCAAAAGAGAGATAGGGAAAGACTTAGGGAACTGGTTCAATTCAGTTAACATTTACTGAACCCTAATATCTGCTGTATACATCCAAGGGGATACCACAGTGAATGTGACAGGTTTTTTCCTTGTGAAACCCACAGACTTTTGGAGATTTTTACCTCCTTACAAAGGGTGTACACTGAAAAATAACAGAGAAGGTGCATCCAGGCAGCAGTGATGTAATAAAATCCTATTTTTGTGAAGAACTAGAAATCAAAATCACATTTATAATAGATTGAGAACAAAACTTATTTTCAACTCTTTAGTTGCATGTGTCAGGAAACCTCTTTCAAACCGGATTAACAATAAAAAGGTAAGGCATGTTTGAAGTACCATCATCTTCAAAAGCAAAAATTCATTCAGCAAATATTTATTGACTACTTATTATGTGACAAGCAGTGTTCTGTGTCTTTCACCAGAGGTTATAGCAGTAGCAATAGGGTCAGTCTTTAGTCTTGTGGAGCTTGTATAAAAATAGAGAGAGAGACAATATACAAACAAATATATACTTATCAAGTAGTAATAAATATTTTTTAAAAAATAATAAAGTAAGATGATGGTGCACTTTGTCACTAGAATCCTCTTTCTTGTTTTTTTTTTTTTTTTTGGATAGGCTCTCCCTTTAGGGTGTCAAGGTGGTCATGTTTAGAACTGCAGAACTTTCCAAACATAACACATAACGACTTTGTCCAAACTTAGGTACTCAAGCAAACTCCAGCATGGTTTCTAGCAGGTTAAGTCTGTGTTCTTAGGATGATCCCAACCCCCCTTAAAAATGCTTGCCTGAGAAAAAGCTCAATGCTACCTGCCAGAAGAATTTACTTTTGTTCTGGCAGGTAACCCATTAACCCCCTCTTAAAACAGTTACTTTAGAAAGTTTGCAATGATAAGTCCCTTCTCTGCCCTTTGAGATCTAAATTTACCACCCAAAACTTTGCTCAAGAACCTGAGCACCATCTCTTTTATATGAAAACATTCTAGGAGATAACTCTCTCTCTCCTTCCCAGTCCCTAGGGGAGGATAAAGGCACCTTCATCTTGCACCTCTCCTGCTGTCATAAATTTAGACATTTGTTTCTCCTCTGTGGTGGGATAAGCACCAGTTAACAAACCCACATGGCCTAGTCACATGGACTAACCCCTCTTTAACATTCCTCAGTACCTTATCCTTAGCACACCCCAGCCTTTAAAATGTCTCCAGCCTTGTTTGGGAGAATATGAGTTCGGTTCATGCTGGATTTTTCCCTCTATTGCAGTAGTTAACAAATAGAACCTGTCCTCACTGCTCTAACCAGTATCTGACTTTGTTTATTCTTGACAGTATTCCTCATATCCTGCTGGGTTTAAGTACAGTCAAAAAGAGCTGTCCTCTTTGCAGCTTTAACAAAAGTCTCATTAGGTTTCATTGAGTCCCTGCTCATCCTTGAACCAGTCACTGTGGCTAGAACACAGTGCTTGTATTGGTACGGTTTAGCCACACCCCCATCAAGAGAAAAATTGGAGTGCAGTTACCAAAAGGAGGAGTAGAAGCTGGAAGTCAAAACCAAATAAATAGCCATTACAGCAGACATTGAAGATTTTACCATGAAATGAGTGGAAAATAAATATATATATTGAACAATGATTTTCCTGTTTCCATGTATTAAAATGCATTTGTTCAAAATTCCATGAAAGAATAAATGACTCTTGAGTACTGTATTAACTTTTTCTGTGCCAGTTTTATTTAATACATCTAGACTAGAGTATAAACTCCCTGATGATGATAATGATGTGTTTTATACTTTGAGACACCTATGGTATCTGCCACTATACTGCTAATAGTAATTAGAAGAAATAAAACCAGTGTTTCCCTTACTAACAAAACGAGTATAACCTTTCTAACTCTCCCTTTTCTAACTTGCAATATTATCTAATAATGTGATTTTACTCTGTTCAGGTCACATAGCTGCTTGCTATCTGGCATCCTTTCTAGGGATCTGGAAAGTTTTAACTCAAAAGTTAGTAGACGGGATCAGCACTACTTCCATGAAGTTTTTGCCGATTCCCCTCAGTGGAAAGTAATCATGCCTTTGTATAGCAGTGTTGTTCATACTTTCATTTAGTGCATGCACTATGCTGGGAGGTAAGATCACAGACCCTGGAAGCAAAGTGTATGGATGTATTAACTGTGCAACTTTGGGTAAATCCCTTAATGACTCTGCTTCAATATTGCCATCTGCATAATGGACTTAAGTTTCTATCTCATAGGCCTGCTGAGGGGAATTAAGTAAGTATATACAGCCCTTAGAATAGTGCCTGGCGTATAGTGTGGATCTATCCTTGACATTTTCCCCTTGTGTTGAAGGTTTTTACAGTCTTCATCTCCCATGGGCCACAGGTTTTTTTTACTTGTAAAATGAGAATGTTGTGATCTTCAAAGTTCTTTTTAATGCTAATATTTTGAGCCAGATTTGGCCTGGGATGACCTCTACTAGATGAAAAGCTTCCTATGAGCAGGTACTATCTTACTTTGGTATGCTTTATATATCGGAACCTCAATTCAGATATGTTGGTTTGAATTTAATTGACTTATTCTGAAGCTATAGTCACAGTTTGGAGCAGCCTTCCTGCCTCTCACCCTCTACTTTCTTTTTTCAACAAATACTTAACCCTACGAAGGAAATTAAGGAAATTTGTTTTTTTTTTTTTTTCAGGACTAGGTTATATTTTGGAGATTATTTTATTCAAAATCATGATGTGATTCAATTGAGGCAGATTTTCCTGGCCTGCTCAGAATCAAAGCTACCAATAATTTAAAAGTTATTAACTTGACTAGTTAGCAGTCAAGGAAAATGCTGAGATAATTTATTTTTATTTATTAAAAAGTTATTGTTAGAGGTGAGTTCGTAAGAACTTGATTTTTCAGCAGTGGTTCAGTGCTATGTAAGTACACCTCAGAACAAGTTGATTTTTTAAAATGTTGTCTAACATACTCGTGAAAAATAAACATTTGTAGGCTGCGGATTTATGACTAATGAAAGACCTATGTTGTGTTATCCTTAAATGGCACTTTATGATTTGAAATAACTTTCATAGGCACCTTGGTTGACATTCCTGTTCATCCTGTTAGCGATAGTATGACTTCATTTGAGGCTAAAGCCATTGGCATGAGACTTTGACATTTACTCTATACTTAATTTTAAATTTTATTAGCCCTGTTTGTTCACTTGCTCATTCTTTCTCTTTTGCCCGCCTTCATCTGATTCTTCTAATCCAAAGGAAAATTATCTACTTATTTAGACCCTTTAATAGATTATGATCGTTGTATTTTAAGTGTACATATGGGATGCTATTTTCATATCCCTACTGCCGTTCCTAATATATACAAATTAGACATTTGGACCTTCGTAGGTCTGAAAGCAGAACTTCAGTTTTACTTCCAACAGAGTTTGTGTCAGGATTAAATGAGACCTTGTCGATGTTTCTTTATTACCATTTCTATTTTATTATTTTGAATAGTGAACATTTATTAGATGTTTATTCTGTGTTGTGGTTGATATTTAATCCTAATAACCATATGAAGTAATTACTATTATCACCTCCATTATACTGAAAATTGAGGCTTTGGGAGATTATGGATATTGCATAGGGTCATTAGCTAGCATGTGGTGGAGCCAGAATTTGAACTCCTTCCTTCAGAGCCCAGGCTCTTAGCCATTTACTGTTTCATTCAATGAATATATATTGAGCACCTGTTATACAGCAGGCAGTATAAAAATACTTTGTAAAAAGTAAAGCATCATAGGTTAGTTATTGCTTCCTTACCTTTCTGTAACAGCGTAAAGGAAATTGCAGTACTGTGTTGGCCTCTGTCTCTATGCTAGGCTGAGAGTTTCTCAAGAAAGTGGTCTGTATATTCTCATTGTCCAGACTAGTACCTGAAACAGAATAGGCACCCATAAACATCTCATCATGAATAAAGGAATGAAAGAATGATAAAAGGGAGAAAAAAAGAAAAAGAAGCAAATAAACCTCTTCCCAAACCTCTACAATTTCTTATTTATCTTTTAAGCATTTCAGAAAGATCACTGAATCCTGTGGTGTAAAGGGTTTCAGTAATTTATTTCAATTAATGATATAAATTAGATGTCAAAACCCATCCTTTTTGATTTTACTGTTCACCTTTTACAATATTCTGTTACCATCTTCTCACCCTTCCTTCACCTCTATTTTAAAAATTCACTAGGTTTTCATTGGAATTTTACTTTATTACATACCTTTAACTGACATTTCTCCAGTGAAAAACCTGTCCACAAATTATTTCAAATTTCAAGATGGAGGAAGACGGGCTCCTATGTTCTGCCTTGCACAGAGTGACATGAGTAGATATGAGCTAGTGGCTCGTATTATATACTAAAATTTCTTAGAAAAAAATTGCCAGAGGGAGGAGGGTGTTAACTTTACCTCTAGATTTAAATCCTTTTACATATATTGAAGGGAATAAACAAAATTAATAAAACATAGAGATGTCAGAAATTTTTATTTTAGTTACTTTCTTTTCACTCTTGGCATCTGAAACATGTAGTTCCTCTTTCTCTCAGGGGATGTTGAATGAAGGGGATAAAAGAAAAATATATATGCCAAAGACTAAATCATTACATTATCTTTGTATATTATCACTATTAAAACATTTTGGCTAGAGTAATATTCACATCTGTTTCCAGCAGTGGGAATTTGTAAAGGTCCAGGAAATTTAACTTCAATAGAGAGTAATACACCTTCCCAGAATAGCATTTACTTTTAGTCATTCATTATTCAAAGTCTAAATGGGCAACTATGTTGGCTGCTGTTAATAGAGTTGTTAAGCTAAACTCTCCTGAGCCAATCAAGTTATATTCTCCATTTCTCTAATTGTTATCAATGGCTGTAACCGAGTCAACTGATTGTGTTCAAATATTTATATGCCCGTCGTTAATTAGCCAAAAAAAAAAAAAAAATAGAGTTGGATATTTTTGTTATTTTGAGCCCAAGCTTGGACATTTCGTCTCTTCTAAACTTGAAACTCTTAGCTTCATGGTTTGGCTAAGTCAAGTCCACTTATTTTTTAGTAAGTGTATTAAAATACTTTATAAAATAGTCTGGATTTGGTTGGGGAATAAGAAGCCGGGTCTTCCTTAGTTCTTTTTAATTTGAACTTCTAACACTACTGTTTTGCTTAATATACCAGTAGCCTTAAAAATACCAAATATCTTTCCAATTTTATAAAATTATATCTAGAGCTACATAAATATTTATATAAATAACGTAGTATAAATACATAGTAAATATAAATCAAAGACATTTTTGATTCAGACATTAAGAAAATAGTTTATATACAAAATATAATTTTTTAAATTTTATAGTACTTTGGATCTGTAACAATATTTTGATGAAACAAAAACTAACATTATATAAACTGATTTTTGGGTTTTAAAGCTCCTTTTTGTCTTTAATGATTTGGTGATTTGCCTTTATTTATTTATTTATCTATTTATTTATTTATTATTTTTTTAAATATCTATACAGCGTATGGGTTTCAACAGACCATGATGAAATTGAGAATGTGGCCAAACAATTTGGTGCACAAGTTCATAGAAGAAGTTCCGAAGTTTCGAAAGACAGCTCTACCTCCTTAGATGCCATCACAGAATTTCTTAATTATCACAATGGTATGAGTTTAATAGTTTATTCAGAATCTTATGTAATTTCCAATTTGCTTATTATTTCATAAGACTTGTTTTAACATTTGCATTTAAGATCTTAGCATTGCTTGCTTGCAAAGAAATTTATTTTGATGTCCTTTTTATTTGTTTTGTCTTTTTAAGAGGTTGACATTGTAGGAAATATTCAAGCTACTTCTCCATGTTTACATCCTTCTGACCTTCAAAAAGTTGCCGAAATGATTCGAGAAGAAGGATATGATTCTGTTTTCTCTGTTGTGAGACGCCATCAGTTTCGATGGAGTGAAATTCAGAAAGGAGGTAATCTGTAATATCAGTCTTTATTTTAGGTCATTTTATGGAGAATCAGTTTTTTCATATGCAAATATTCTTTAGGAGTGAAGAGAGTAAAAAGGAAGCAGTAAAAGAGACTTGTGAGTCTTAACTGTGGTAGTTAATGACATTTCTAATCAGTTCTAAATCTTATGATGACTGAGACAAGACAGTGAGCCCAAATTAATTCTTCGCTTTACTTTTTACAAAGGGACATTTTGACCTTCTGTTTGTGTTTTGAGACCGACATATAATTTTTTAGACCAAATACTTTTATGTTTGTTCTAGACATGGTTGATAAACTCCATATAAATCAGAATTGTAGGAATAGAAAACATCCACCAAAAAGTTTTGGAGGACCTCAAGAATGAATTGTGGAATTGCTTCCCAAAATATATAACTCATTATGTAAGAAGAGTTCCATAGGATTTAGCCACTGCCTGATTTCTAGCCAGATAAACTAGCAAAATATGTAATAAAGAATAGAATCACCAACAGATAGGTAAATATAACACTTGAGGACAGGCATTGTAGTTTCTGTTAGGTGCCCTGACATTTGTTGAATATAGGAAAGCTGGCCTAATTGTCTTAACATATGTGTGACTTAAGATGTTATTCTTTTGAAGATGCATCTTTCACATTATGTCATTCCATTATATTCTGCCATCCATTGTTTCTTATAAGAAATCAGCTGTTATTCTGACCATTGTTTCTCTGAATATAATTTTCCTCGGGCTGCTTTTTTGATTTTCTCTTTATCTTTAGTTTCCATAGTTTGACTCTGATTTGTATTGCTGTGGTGTTCTTTGTGTTCATTTTGTTTGGAGTTCTCTGAACTTTTCCTATATATAGGTTGATAGATATCATCAGTTTTCAAAAATTCTCTTCAGATATTTTTTCTGCCACGTTTTCTCTCTTCTCTTTTTGAGACTTAAATTTAAATGGATTTTAAACAACTTTATGGCATCCACATGTCTCTCACAGTCCGTTGTGTTTATTTATTTGTTTATTTTTCTCTTTGTGCTTCATTTTGAGTAATTTCTATTAACATTTGAATTCATTTCTTCTCACTTGCATTGGTGCACTGTAAAATCCTGTCCAGTGAATTATTTCAGATACTGTGTTTTTCTATTCTAAAATATACTTATAGATAATCTTTTAAAGATTCCACTCTCGGTTGAAATGCTCTATCTTTTTATCCTCTAAAAAATTTTTTTTCTCTTATTTCTTTAATATGTTCATGATAGTTATTTGAAAATTCTTGATTGTGAATTCCAACATCCGGGCCATTTATAGTACAATCTCACTGCCAGGTATCTGGTGCCTATGAAACTTTACCACATATTTAAGACATGTTTGCTGAGTATTTTTGCTAATATCCAGCACTGGGGTGGAGTTGAGCAGAGGATGGTTTAGTTAGGGAAGTATGTAGAGGTTATTCCTACAAGACTTTAGACATAGAAGTGACAACTAAAAGTGAAGAGTGATTCTTAAGACTCACCAGCCATTAAACACATAAACAATACAAGTTCATATATACCCATACACATCCACAAACACAAATTTGGGGAAGATTAAGTGAAAAGGCAAAGGAATCCCTATATACAAATACTGAGGGCTTCATTCATTACATCATGTTATAATAATTAATGTTGATATTCCTGAGCCTTCATTATCAAGGATAATAATAAACATAATTTTATTATACTTAGTATGTTTTTAATTACTTAGTATATTTTTTAACTACTGCATATTTTTAACTAATGCATAATACGTTAAATAAATATTTCTATCACTATAAAAAATTTTAGTAATTCAATGGGGAAATCTTGTTTTCTGCAGTAATTCCATGAAAGTCATTTCTTAACCACATTAGACAAATAACATACATTGTATTTCTATAGAAACAAATAATGAGAAGTAGTTTAAAGGGCTCAAATATTGAATGTGGATATTTTATGACAAATCATCCTTAACTACTTTCAGGTTGCCTTGATGTCCTCTCAGAGCATGATATTTATATAAATACCTTAAAATTTTAACTATGCAGAATTTGTCTATGAAATATTTTATTTTTTATTATTATTCAAAAACAAAGGTAATTCATCAGAATTATGGATTTTGTTAAAATTCTTTTTATTACTTATACAGATACAGAAATATTCTGCATTCTGAGTTCATTTTTATGCTTTTTTAAAAATTACTAAATTAACACTTTCAGTATTCAAAGTGGACTTACTACAGCTTTTTGCTTTTAGTTCGTGAAGTGACTGAGCCTCTGAATTTGAATCCAGCTAAACGACCTCGTCGACAAGATTGGGATGGAGAATTATATGAAAATGGATCATTTTATTTTGCTAAAAGACATTTGATAGAGATGGGTTACTTACAGGTTTGTGCCTTCATTTTGCAAAAATTTTTTAAACCCTTTCATATGTATACTTTGAGTTTTAGAAGAGAAGTCTGGCACAGTTCATAACGGAAAATATCAGCCCCACAAGAAAGGCAATGACTGACAAAGTTTATTTTCTGAGGCATTCATCCTGCAGACTTACCCCAAACTAATCTTTGGAATCCAGTCAATAAATATGCAAGGAATTCTGCTACAACTGTAACATTAAGATAAGAAGTGAATCAAGTGTGGAATGTTCTACAGGTGTCCAGGTTGTCATATCATTCCATTCAAAACTCTGTATTTAATTCATGGTTATGTTACTGTCAGATTGTGGTTGTATACTTGAATAGCTTCTATTGCTTTAAAAAGAGACCCTACCCCACCCCCCAAAAAAGAAAAAAACTGTATAGTAGAGGTGAAAGAGCACCAACCTGGACATCAGGAAAACTGATTGCAGTTCTATCTCTATCTCTATGTAACCTTGAATATATTGTTTTTTCTGTTCTGAGTCTCCTTGCTCTAATTTTAAAATGAGCAGGTTGGATGTCTCTCTCATCTTTCAAGCCTACATGTTACACCGTATATTACTTGTTCATTTTAGTTATAGCTATTATTTATTTAGCACTTACTATGCACCAAGGACTATATAAAACACTACATAGGATATCTCATATAATGTGCACTGCAACAGAATAAAGTAGACATTCCTAGCCCACTTTTACAGAAGAAACAGCAGCTCTGAAAAACGAAGTAATTGGCTCAATGCAAAAACAAGTAGTAAATGGTACTGTCAGAATTTGGATTCTTGTCCTTATGTTACTTAAAAAATAGCATTAAAAAAAATGCCCAAAACTCTACTCTCTATAATAAAATTCTTATGTGACTCATACTCTGAGGGAAAAATAGTTTTGCAATCTTTTAGTCAGTGTATAGGCAAATCTTAGTCTGGCTGTTTAGTTAAATTTGAGTATTGATGAAAATTAGATTTGACAGATAAAGATACCACCCTCCTTAAGCTCTTTGCTAAGGGGTACTGTGGTTTGATCTTCTCCTAAAGTGTGGAGAAAAATGAAGTCTCTCATCATAATTAGATTTATGAAGAGACTAGCAATTTTGAAAAACGAAATTTTCCAGTAATTCGTCTTGACATTAAAATGAATGTAATCTTGGAAAGGCCTCTCCTCTCGTCCCCATACCCCAGGAT